>NC_054703.1:13290191-13300191 GCF_016097555.1 Gigantopelta aegis | reverse complement strand
TTTTCTTGTTGTTGTTTTTTTTGGGTGATTTTGAGGGGGAGGGGTTGCTTTTTCAAATGCTACTGGTAGTACTAAACCAAATAAGTTCCGGCTGGGTCAAAGTTCGAGGTGCACCCTGTGATTCGTGATAAATGTGAGTGTGTTGGTTGTGAAAACAAAAATCTGGGCAAAACATGTATGGTATTTTATTTCATCTACCGGCCTCGGTGGCGTCGTGGTTAGGCCATCGGTCTACAGGCTGGTAGGTACTGGGTTCGGAACTCAGTCGAGGCATGGGATTTTTAATCCAGATACCGACTCCAAACCCTGAGTGGGTGCTCCGCAAGGCTCAATGGGTAGGTGTAAACCACTTGCACCGACCAGTGATCCATAACTGGTTCAACAAAGGCCATGGTTTGTGCTATCCTGCCTGTGGGAAGCGCAAATAAAAGATCCCTTGCTGCTAATCGGAAAGAGTAGGGTAGTCATAGACGCTATCTGTTATCTCTGAAATGAGCAGCTTCACCCCTAATTTGTTTTTCTGATTCACTTCAAGAGTGAGGAGTAGTAGTATTTGTATCCGTGGTGTTTCTGTTGGTTGATACGCTGCATGTAGGAGGTTTAGCCACATATGTTACTAGTGTTACTACCCGTTGGAACTGGACGCTGGAATAACATACTCATAGAAGATAGAATTTGTACATTTTGTAATGTAATGGACGAGTTTCATTATCGTTTCATTTGCCTTTTTTTCATAATTCAAGAGTCCAGTTGCTACACCCATATTATTATACGCGACCAAGTACTTATACATTTAGAGAACTAACGGGAAATAAACGAATTAGTACCCTAAAGAAATTAGCATGTTTTATAAATATAATAATTAATTAATTCAAACGACCTTGACTATAAACACCATGAAAACCAAACATATTTAACAAAATACTATCATTATCCACTGCACCATATACACGTTTAACAATCTATTCGTTTATAAGTACTTGGATATCCGTATATCTGTATTAAATATCTTTATGAAATGTCTTTTTAATGAACAATCGTTAAAACAATTCTCCCATTCATCATATCTGGATTAAGCTGCTATCAATCGTTCGCCCCCGTATATGTGTATGTCTGTGTTTGTTTTGTATATCCGTAACAATATTGGAATTAAACGGCTATCAATCATTCACCTCCGTATATGTGTATGTTTGCTTTGTATATCTGTAACAATATTGGAATTAAACTACTGTCAATCGTTCGCCCCCGTGTGTATGTCTGTGTTTGTTTTGTACATCCGTAATAATATTGATGTACGTGCTTGGCAAAGACATTTGTTCGCAAAGATGTTTGTATAGTGAAATCGGCTTTGTGCTACTAATCTTAACGACTTATTTACAAAGCTTGTGGTCATCAAATCAATGTCTGTTTAATTTTGACGCGTTTTGTATGAAGTTTCTTGTTATAAAAACGCACATATTAAGGAAGGAAATGTTTTATTTAACAACGTACTCAACACATTTTATTTACGGATATATCTGCGTCAGACATATGGCTAAAGGATCACACACAGATAATGAAAGAGGAAACCCGCTGTCGCCAATTCATGGGCTACTCTTTTCGATTAGCAGCAAGGGATCTTCTATATGCACTATCCCACAGACAGGATAATATATACCACGGCCTTTGTTGCACCAGTTGTGGAGCACTGGCTGGAACGAGAAATAATCCAGTGGGCCCACCGACGGGAATCGATCCTAGATCGATCGCACATCAGGTGAGCGCTCTACCACTGAGCTACGTCCCGCCCCCGTACGTATTACTACAGACGTTTGTTTGTTTTGTTTAACGACACCACTAGAGCACATTGATTAATTAATCATCGACTATTGATTGTCAAACATTTGGTAATTCTGACACGTAGTCATCAGAGGAAACCTGCTACATTTTTCCTAATGCAGCAAGGGATATTTTATATGCACTTTCCCACAGACAGGAAAGCACATACCACGGCATTTGACAGTTGTAGTGCACTGGTTGGAGCGAGAAAAACAAAAACAATCAGTTGTGTGGTTCGATCCTGCGACGCAAGCACCTCGAGCGAGCACTCAACCGACCGAGGTAAATCCCGCCCCACGTACGTATTACTTTACATTGAGCGCTCGCTTGCGTCGTAGGATCGAACCACGTCAGTGGACTCACTGTCTGATTGGTTCTTTATTCCCGCTCCAAGTGGTGCTCCACGACTAGAATATCAAAGGCGGTAGTGTGTGCTGTTATATCTGTGATGAATTGCATATAAAATTAGATACCTTATTCTTAATGGAAAACAAATTTAGGGGGTTCCCTCTTAAAGGGCCATTCCTGAGTTTGCTGAAATTTTTAAGATGTTATCGACTAACAGATTTTTTAACGATGTTAATTACATATAAAATATATTTTTCTGCATAAAATATTAGTGGCTGTATATTAAACGTGTTTCTTATCGTTCTAATATTTGTACTAGGTTGAATTTCATTTTGTTTTCTAAAATATTGTTTGTTTCGTACGTACGAAATTATTTGAAGACAAAATCCAATTTGGGCTTCTTAGAAATATTAGGACGACCAGAAACACATTGAATATACAGACACCGATATTCTAAACAAGAAAATATATTTAATATGTAAGTTTAATCGTAGACATATTTTATTAGTCGGAAACATCTTACAAGCAGCAAACTGAGGAATGTCCCTTTAAGACTAAGAGTCAACAATTACCAAATTAGTGTTGGTGTGATCCCTTATTGCTGGCCATCAGTATAAAAGGACTGGCAAACATACATCACAGACAGACCCTAGGCTTTAAAACTCTACGGCGTATATTTCCCTATAAAAGCCGTTCTTTGATCTCTGAAATCATACATGATTCATATTTTAAGGGCGGTACGTAGCCCAGTGGTAAAGCGCTCGCTTGATACGGTCGGTCTAGGATCGATCCCCGTCGGTGGGCCTATTGGGCTATTTTTCGTTCCTGCCATTGCACCACGACTGGCATATCAAAGGCCGTTGTATGTGCTCTCCGGTCTGTGGGATGGTACATATAAAAGATCCCTTGCTACTAATGGGAAAATGTAGCGGGTTTCCTCTCTAAGACTGTAAATTAAATTACCAAATGTTTGATATCTAATAGCTTTTTTTGTTTTACTTATATTTTATTGTTCTGATTATCTATTTCCATATGACCGGCCTCGGTGGCGTCGTGGTTAGCCATCGGTCAAAAGGCTGGTAGGTACTGGGTTCGGATCCCAGTCGAGGTATTGGATTTTTAATCCAGATACCGACTCCAAACCCTGAGTGAGTGCTCCGCAAGGCTCAAAGGGTAGGTGTAAACCACTTGCACCGTTCAGTGATCCATAACTGGTTCAACAAAGGCCATGGTTTGTGTTATCCTCTCTGTGGGAAGCGTAAATAAAAGATCCCTTGCTGCTAATCGAAAAGAGTAGCCCATGGAGTGGCGACAGCGGGTTTCCTCTCAAAATCTGTGTGGTCCTTAACCATATGTCTGACGTCATATAACCGTAAATAAAATGTGTTGAGTGCGTCGTTAAATAAAACATTTCTTTCTTTCTTTCTATTTCCATATGTTTCCAGTGTTTCTGGTCATCCTGGTGTTTTGTATACCACAAAATACATTTTCATATTTTTTAAAAAGCACGTGGGCGTTAGAAATCACGGTTATGGAAGAAGGAAGGAAATGTTTATTTAACGACGCACTCAACACATTTTATTTACGGTTATATAGCGTCGGATAACGGTTATGGAGTCGAGTTCTTGTCTATTTTTAAAGGTCATTGTTCCTGTTTCAATGCTTCCCTTTGTTGTAACTTTATCCACAATGTATTTGTAGATAAAGTATACTTAGTTGAAACTAGGCTCTGTGACTTTAATAGAATTTATTATTGTTGTGAGATATATATATATATAACGCAATTCCAATCCAACAGACACATTATTCTTCCCCGGATTGGAAGTGCCTTATTTATAGCTTACATCGGTGATTGATTTTTTTTTCTCATTTAATTAAAACAAAAATAAAAGCAATCTTTCAAAGAAATCTGCCAGAGGGTAAAACGGGAATGGCGCCATACCCAAATATTTTTGAAGATTTGTTTTCTAAAGTTAAAGGCATATTGGCACAGACCATTGACCTATTAAATGGCCTAACAAAGTATTACCAGTAAAAAAAAAAAATTAATTTGTCCCTAAATGTACTTTATTCAACGATCTGTGCATCATACCCCACTTATTAATGATATTTTGTAAAAATAATTGAATTATGGCAATGGTCCATAATTCAAAAACTAATATTGCCAAGAGGGTTGACATGGATTTTACTCCATCATGGTTCAGTTAATGAAATAAAATAGCCTGATTTGGTTTCCGAAAATTAATGTAATTTTCATTTATTATTATTGTTTTGAGATATACGGTTCTTAAAATCCGTGACAGTATGCCTTTAACCTTTTGACAAAATTAATGACTCTTATCATTACTACATCGTAACCCTAACACTAAACTTAACCCATTTTCCTTCTAGTGGAGCCCCCCTCCCCATACCCCCTGTTGACTGTGGTTGAATTCAATTCCATAGCGCCATACCCAAATTTCTTTCTGGCAGAAACACTGTTCGTGACTCACTATACACATTGCGCCATAAATATAGCACGACTGTAGGAACCAGGTGGAATGAGAGGGTTGGGGGGGGGGGGGGGGGGGGGTGACATGGCGGCACAGTCTCCAGTGGGTTCCCATGGGCTTCTAACAGTGTTCTCGCATCAAACACAAAAACATAAAATATTGGCTAGCAATTCCCGTAGCTGATGAGCATGATTCGGTGAATTGCAGATGGTGATCAAAATTCAAAAATATTGGCAAACGATTAGCACGGACAAAGGCATGTTTTAGTGGGCGAATATTCATTGTCATAACGACAAATATATGACAAGCAAAGGCTTGAATAAGATAAAATCAGATAATTTACTTCCTGTGAAGACTGCACATTTAGAACAGCATGAACGCAATGACAACAAAACATTAAATGAAAGAAAGAAAGAAATGTTTTATTTAACGACGCACTCAACACATTTTATTTACGGTTATATGGCGTCAGACATATGGTTAAGGACCACACAGATATTTCGAGAGGAAACCCGCTGTCGCCACTTCATGGGCTCTTCTTTCCGATTAGCAGCAAGGGATCTTTTATTTGCGCTTCCCACAGGCAGGACAGCACAAACCATGGCCTTTGTTGAACCAGTTATGGATCACTGGTCGGTGCAAGTGGTTTACACCTACCCATTGAGCCTTGCGGAGCACTCACTCAGGGTTTGGAGTCGGTATCTGGATTTAAAATCCCACGCCTCGACTGGGATCAGAACCCAGTACCTACCAGCCTGTTGACAGATGGCTAACCACGACGCTACCGAGGCCGTTGAAATTTTTTTAAAAAAAATGTTTTAAACAATCAGTATAAAAATGAAAAGAAGTGGAATTGTTAATACATTTATCAAATTAAAATATTGATTAATAGGAAGCGACATCAGACACATTAAACGAACATGAGCGTCACACAAAGACACTAATTTATTAAGAGACAGAAATAGTTTGTTTGTTGTTTGTTTTGTTTAAAGACACCACTTGAGCACATTGATTTATTAATCACTGATAAGCCTCGGATTTCATACTTTTATAAACTCGTGCTGATTAATTATGATATCACAAGACACTCGAGGAGTATCCTATATATATCGATGGAAAGACATGAGAGATCAAACAAACACTAACGGTATAAAGAGTCGGGTTTTACACAATTCGCAAAGCGTGGTGTCAAAATCTAACAAAGATTTTGCTTACAGACCGTTCCAAAAAAAACTTTGTTTTACACATCTCAATATACTTGATAAAACTATTTGTGATACATGTCTTACATTTCGTATAGCCAACCACTTCTTAGTTATCAAAACGGGAAAATAGACCAATATTTTTATAATATAACATAACATGACATACATTTCATTGCCAAAAAGACGGGATACACATACGGTACATGGTCTTAAAGCAAATGTATATGAAAACAAAAAATGTGATGATGTTGGTGAATTTATATGTACACACGTTATAAAAGATATATGTAACTATATTCACAAATGTTATATTACAAGACCGAGTGTAAAATCAATTTAAGGAGCGTTTTAATTGTAAAAAGAACATCGGTAACGTAAGAAATTTGGTAGATTTATAACTGTTATCAACAAGCTCTGTTGTTTACAGTGTATGAATTGTTTTTCGAACCCTGTCATCTGGATACTGTTATATTATATATATATATATACCAGGTATACGTATTCCTCAAATGAAATGAAACAATAGCCTAAAAAGTTATATTTTTTGTTCTGTCCTGTAACCAATGCATCCCCGTCATCAATGGTGTTAGGAAGTTAAAGTTTGTTTTGTTTGGTATGTGCTATCCTGTCTGTGGTGATGGTGAACATAACATATCTCTTCCTACTAATGGAAATATGTAGCGGGTTTCCTCTCGAAGACTATATATGTCAAAATTACCAAATGTTTGGCATCCAATATCCGATGACTAATACATCAATGTGCTCTATTGGTGTCGTTAAACACAACAAACTTTAACTTTACCAACGAGTGCGATTTTAATCGCACAACACATAACAAGGAAGGAAGGAAATATTTTATTTAACGACGCACTCAACACATTTTATTTACTGTTATATGGTGTCGGTTAAGGACCACATATATTGAGAGAGGAAACCCGCTGTCGCCACTTCATGGGCTACTCTTTTCGATTAGCAGCAAGAGATCTTTTATATGCACTATTCCATACACAGGGTAGTACATACCACGGCCTTTGATATACCAGTTGTGGAGCATTGGCTGGAACAAGAAATAGCCCAATGGGACCACCGACGGGGATCGATCCTAGACCGACCGCACGTCACGCGAACGCTTTACCACTAGGCTACGTCCCGCCCCGACATATAAAAAGCGAAAGTGATTAAATTAGGGATAACTTTATTGTATTTGACCATTTGCGGACGTTAATCCTGGTTTTACTCTCGCAAATTGAGTTTTACCGGCGGCGCGAAGCGAGAGAAGGTAAAACGGATATTTGTGTGTAAGTAAAACCAGCTTTAACATCCGCAGACGGTCAAAAATAAAATATAGATAATTCAATAAATGCACTAAAAATTGTTTGTGAAAATAACTAAAAACCATTCCAAGAAGAATGCAGCGTTAAAGCGACATATCCTACTTTTTAAAAACGCACGTTCGTCTAAGAAGTAATGGTTAACCAGACAAGATCCAGTTATTTTTGACGGTATTTTCCTGTTTAAACATCACAGACTTTAGCTTCTCTCTGTTATAACCATATCCAAATGTGTTGCAGGTTTGTAGGTTAACTAAACTTAGTGTCCGTTTTTACGGGCTGAAACTAGGGTCTGCGCCTTTAACAAAATCCAGTTACTATTGTTGTGTTTCAAATGATTCGCCTTACAAAATAATTCCCGCGCAGGCAATTTTAATACGTTTTTATGTGTAATACAAATATTGCTCCTAATTTCATTTAAGTATTTTATTATTTTAACATTTTGACACGACAGCGTCAACTATTATTACGAATTTCATTTAAGTATTTTATTATTTTAACAACGACAAGCAGCGTCAACTATTATTACGAATTTCATTTATCCTGAACACTTAGCCCTAAAACCAATATTTATGTTTCCGGAAAGATGCTGCTTAGATAATTTAGGTCGTTTTGGTTGTTTTTTTGTTACTAGTTTCACCCCAGATAAACTGCTATGCAAGCAATATTTTCACCGACATATTAATAAAAAAATATAAGGGCAAATCAATTCTGCGATGATTACCATTCGTCGGAGTTCCTGAGGGGTTTTTTTTGGGGGGGGGGGGGGGGGGGTGTTGTTTTTTGACGTCAAACAAACAGTTTAGAAGAGCATTCATTTCGTGTTTCAGAAAAACTTTTAAAAGACAATATTTTTATAGTAAAAGTTAGAGTTTGTTTTGTTTAGAGCACTAGAGCACATTGATGTTTTAATCATCGGCTATTGGATGTCAAACATATGGTCATTTTTAACACATTCATCGAGAGGAAACCGGCTATATGTTTTTCATTAGTAACAAGGGATCTTTTATATGCACAATCCCACAGAGAGGAACGAACATACTATGGCCATTATGTCATTTTCATAATGACAAATCCTACTGATGCGTTTTCACTTAGGTCGATATATTTGATCTACGTACATTTTGACCATCGTGTTCTATAGGTGTACATATACTGTGTTTGAATATATGTTGTGCTAATACGCTTGTAGCTTAAAGCAATAGAATAATTGGGGTGGGGAATGACATTACTTTTGATAGAGAGAGAGAGAGAGAGAGAGAGAGAGAGAGAGAGAGAGAGAGAGAGAGAGAGAGGAGGAGGGAGGAGAGGGAGAGAGGGAGAGAGAGAGAGAGGAGAGAGAGAGAGGGGAGGGAGGGAGGGAGTAGGAGGAGAGAGAGAGGGAGAGGGAGAGAGAGAGAGAGAGAGAGGAGAGAGAGGAGAGAGAGGGAAGAGAGAGAGAGAGAGAGAGAGAGAGAGAGAGAGGAGGGGAGAGAGAGAGAGAGAGAGGAGAGAGAGAGAGAGAGAGAGAGAGAGAGAGAGAGAGAGAGAGAGAGAGAGAGAGAGAGAGAGAGAGAGAGAGAGAGAGAGAGAGGGAGGGAGGGAGGGAGGGAGGGAGAGAGAGAGCAAGTTAAAGTTTGTTTAGTTTTACGACTTCACTAGGGCACATTCATTTATTAATCATCATTTATATTTCAAACATTTCATCAGTAGCTAGGGATCTTTTATATGCACCATCCCAGAGACAGGATAGCACATAGCACGGCATTTGATATACCAGTCGTAGTGCACTGGTTGCATCGAGAAATAGCCCACCGACGGGGAGCGATCCTAGACCGAACTGGCAGCAAACGAGCGCTTTACCACTGCTTATCGACACCACTAGAGCAGATAGATTAATTAATCATCGGCTATTGGATGTGGTAATTGTGACACGTAGTCATCAAATGTTAAAGTTTGTTTTGTTTAACGACACTACTAGAGCACATTGATTAATTAATCATCGGCTATTGGATGTCAAACACTTGGTAATTCTGACTCGTAGTCATCTGAGGAAACCTGCTACACTTTTCCATTAGCAGCAAGAGATTTTTTATTTTTTTATGCACTTTCCCACAGAGATGAAAGCACATACCACGGCCTTTGACCAGTGGCCACTCTTGCATCGAGACATAGCCAAAAGGTTGTGCACTGGTTGGAACGAGAGGAAAAACAAATGAGTTGAATGGATCCAGTGAGGTGGTTCGATCCTGCAATGCATGTACCTCAAGCGAACACTAAACCGTCTGAGCTACATCCCGCCCCAACAGCCAAAGTTAAAAATGTGTTTTGTTTAACGACACCACTAGAGCACATTGATTAATTAATCATCATGTCAAACATTTGGTAATTGTGACATATAGTTATCAGAGGAAATCCTCTACAGTTTTCCATTAGTAGCAAAGGGTAGCACATACCGCAGCCTTTGATATAGCAGTCGTTGTGCACTTGATGGAGTTAGACATTTGGTAATTAATGACATATAGTTATCAGAGGAAACCCGCTACATGTTTCCATTAGTAGCAAAGGGTCTTCTATATGCACCATCCCAGACAGGATAGCACATACCACAGCCTTTGATATACCAGTCGTTGTGCACTTGATGGAGTTAGACATTTGGTAATTAATGGCATATAGTCATCAGAGGAAACCCGCTACATTTTTCCATCAGTAGCAAAAGGTCTTTTGTATACACTTTTACCAGAACAGCATAATGGCAATATTAATATCTGTACGCTTATTTCATATCTAAGACCCATACATAGGTAATTGTTGAAACTGCATGACA
>NC_054703.1:13190191-13285191 GCF_016097555.1 Gigantopelta aegis | reverse complement strand
GTGTGTGTGTGTGTGTGTGTGTGTGTGTGTGTGTGTGCGTGAGTGCGCGCGCCCAGGACAGCGTGCTTCATATAAGCACGAAAATAAGATGAAATGAAATTGCAAATGATTTGCATGGATGAGGATGAAATGCGGGTAGGGTTTAGTTTGACTTGAAAAAAAAAAAATGACAGAGGTGGGTTGTTTTTTGTTTTTTGGGGTTTTTTTTTATGTTGTTGTTTGGGTTGCATTGCGTTGTTGGTGTTGTTGTTGGGTTTGGTTTTGGGAGTTTTTAGGGGTTGGGGGGGGGGTCGAAACCTTCCCTCCTGAATGCAAATTTTCGTTGTCTTAATAATTATTACAGAAGCGGGACGTAGCCCACTGGTAAAGCGTTCACTTGATGTGCTGTCGGCCTAGGCTCGATCCCCATTGGGCTACTTCTCGTTGCAGCGAGTACATTAAAGGCCGTGGTATGTACTCTCCTGTCTTTGGGATGGTGCATATAAAAGATCCCTTGCTAGCAATAGAAAAATGTAGCAGGTTTCTTGTCTAAAACTGAAACAAAATTAGCAAATGTTTGACATCTAACATCCGATAATAATTAAATCAATATGCTCTAGTGGTGTCGTTAAACAAAACATTTCTCCCCGGAATATATATATATATTCCGGGGAGATGACTCGAATCCCCTAGAAACTTCGCTCGCCACAATATAGATGTCCGCTCTCCCCCACCCCCACCCGTATATTTCGCATGTTTCTCGTTCTAGACATGACTGGTATGTAAAAACCAGCGGAATGTGCTGTCCTGTCTGTTGAATGGAGATTAAAATATAAAAGAATCTACTAATGTTAAAATGTAGCGGTTTTCTCTAGAACAAAATTACCAGATTAATTAATAAACAAATGTACTGTGATGGTGTGGTTAAGCAAATCAAAGTGTCATCAGTGGATCGTAGTACTTTTAACAATGATTGGGGCGGGACGTAGACCAGTGGTAAAGCGCTCGCTTAATGCGTGGTCGGTTAAGGGTCGATCCCCGTCGAGGGCCCTATTCGGCTAGTTCTCGTTGCAGCCAGTGCTCCACAACTGGTGTAACAAAGGCCGTGGTATGTTCTATCCTGTATGTGAGATGGTGCATATAAAATATCCCTTGCTGCCAATCAAAAAGAGTAGCCCATGAAGTAGCGATAGCGGTTTTGTCTTTCAATATATGTGTGGTCCTTAACCATATTTCTGACGCCATATAACCGTAAATAAAATGTGTCGAGTGCGTCCTGAAATAAAAACACTTCCTTCCTTTAACAATGATTAAACAAGGACGTCTGGTTGATGTGTGTATCGTGGTTTATTAATAAAAGTAATTTTATTTTATGCAATTTTTCAGGGGAGATCTAGGATTTGTCTGCCGATGATTAATAAATCAACGCGCTCCAGTGGTGTTGTTAATGACGTCTGCCGAAGTTCGTGTGTATCTTTAAATGTCGAGTTTTATTAAAAGCAATTTTATTTTTCGCAGTTTGTCACGGGTGATCTCTGGTTTGTCTGGTTTGATTAACGTGCTCCAGTGGTGTCGTTAAACACAAGAAAGTTTCATCTGGCTATCGAAGTACTCTTAACAATGATTAAAACATGACGTCTGCTGAATTTCGTGTGTGTCTTTAAAAGTCGTGGTTTAGTGAAAGCAGTTTTATTTTACGCAGTTTGTCACGGGTGATCTCTGGTTTGTCTGGTTTGATTAACGTGCTCCAGTGGTGTCGTTAAACAAAAGAAACCTTCATCAGGGGATCGAAGGATTCTTAACAATGATTAAACAATGACGTCTGCTCGATTTCGTGCGTGCCTTCTACTGCCGCGGTTTATTATCAAAAGCCATTTTATTTCAGGCAAGTTATCAGAGGCGATCTATGGTTTGTGTTGAGAGACTAATTGCATCTCATAAAAAGCCACTTTCTATTTATTTTTATTTTTTTCATTTTATTTGAGGGTAAAGGGTTTATGCAGTGGAGGCCATTAAAACATTTAAGGTTGGACTACACTAAATAGTCTTCCATAGATGACGAAGTTAACGTATGTGTGGATAAAACATACTACCTGTTATACTAGTATATTAAATCAAGGTTTAAACTATAATTATGAATGTTACAACCTTTCCACAAAGTATTAACTAAAGAATCTGAAACCTGTCATGGCTCATTTGTGAAAGAACGGGGTATTTAACTTCCTACAACGCACAAATCGAAGTACTTAGTTTTGAAGGTATCCCATACATACAGACAGACAGTTTATTAAAGTCTCACCTCATTACAACAAAATAAAAATACAACATATACATACAATTAATAAAAGTAATAAAATTGTAATGAGCCACTCTATACTGAGTTACGAGAGACTATTGAATAAAAACATCTAAAGAAAAAAAAAAAAATATATATATATATATATACAGCTAAAACAATTGCAGCACAGATAAAACAATTAGATATATACACGAATCATTTCATAGTGTTATGCATGTTTAAAGCACAAGGGTACTTTACACAGGGACAGGCAGAGAAGAAGAATAAGATGATGATGGTGATGGTGATGCATGATCATGACGATGATGGTGGTGATGATGATGACGACGACGACGATGATGATGAATGATGCAGCTAACGATCGATGATGATGATGAAAATTATGAAGAACAGGAAGATGATGATGATGATGATGATGATGGTGCTAATGAAAAAGATAATGAAGAAAAGGAAGATGATGATGATGATGGTGGTGGTGATGATGGAGATGATGGTGGTGGTGATGATGGTGATGATGACGATGATGATGATGATGATGATAGTGGTGGTGATGATGACGATGATGATGGAGATGATGATGGTGGTGATGATGATGATAATTATGATGATGACGACGATGATGATGATGAATGATGCTGATGCATGATGATGATGGAAATTATGAAGAACAAGAAGAAGATGATGATGATGATGATGGTGGTGGTGGTGATGATGGAGATGATGGTGGTGGTGATGATGGTGATGATGACGATGATGATGGAAATTATGAAGAACAAGAAGAAGATGATGATGATGATGATGATGATAATGATAATTATGATGATGATGATGATGATGACAACGACGACGATGATGGTGATGAATGTTGCTGATGATGATGCATGATGATGAAAATTATGAAGAACAAGAAGATGATGATGATGATGACGACGACGACAATGATGATGATGACGATGATAGTAATTATGTTGATAATAATCATCATAGTGAAGAGAAGAAGAAGAAACGGAAAGCCAAGCGTTGAAACAACCTTATATTAGACACCAAAAGGAATGCAATCTAAAATGTCATAACTGCTCGTTTAACAACATCTAATACTAATTTCATTTTACTTTTTTTCTCTTAGACCGATCTTGAAAAAAAACCCCTAAACAAACATTGTTGACCTTTTGTGTATTGACATTTATATTTAACGCTTCAATTTTTCACTTCAAAACACTTTCTTTTCTTCTCTTTCTCGTTGTAGTTGGGGTTTTTTCACCCATTTTATTGATGTTTTCGTGTCATTTTTTTTTCTTCTGATTTCATTTTCAGCTTCGTTACATTTTACAATTACCGCTCGTCTGACTAGCGACGTGACAAAGACGATGTATTCCTCCGCGCACCGTTAGCTTCGCCCACTGAGTAATGCAACACCCCGGAGGTTTTAGAGGATCCTTCTTTCTTTTTTTTGTCCCCACTTACACAGAATCAGATTTGTAGCTCACTGATCCAGATTACGGGGGCTAAGTGATTTGATTCATCGCCCTTGTCACTCAGACGGAACAGATTCAGTGTCAAAGGGATCGCATCTTGTGGTACTCTAATTTTCATGATGGATTGCGTCTTCTGCTAATGCCCAGTACGAATGGACCGACATACTCATCATCACCCCCCCCCCCCCCCCCCCCCCCCCCCAACCCCACACCCCAATCCCAGGACATCGGTAGTCTTTTGGCCGGCTCATGCCAAATAAATTTGATTTCATTTTGAACTTATTTTCGTGCTTATATCCGGTAAGATCTGTGGAGGGAAAAGGCCATGCTTACCTCCAATTGTTTCTGTAAATGTGTTCAGAATGTCTTATTTTAACACCGGAAATTAATTTTTTATCTTGGAAGGGTATGGTTCAGAACAGGTTTGGACCCTCAGAATAGATGCATGTATTTGTTCAGAATGCCTTATTTTAAAACCTGCAATTTAAAATTATCTTTGGAAGGGCATCGTCCAGAAGAGGTTTGGACCCTCAGATGCATGTATTTGTTCAGAATGCCTTAATTAACACTTGAAATTCTAAATTATCTTGCAAGGGCATCGTCCATAAGAGGTTTTGACCCTCAGAGACATGTATTTCCACCACCAGGACCAGAGGAAACCAGTCTGGCCTTCACAAGGAGAAATTATTCGGCCCCAAGAAAAACCTGCAAAGCACATCAGCATTTGTTCGAGCTAAGGTACGGGATTTAGCTCAGTGGGTTGAGTGCTCGCGTGAGGTGCTTGCGTCGCAGGATCGAATCACCTCGGTGGATCCATTCAGCTGATTGGGTTTTTTCTCGTTCTAACCAGAGCACCACAACCGGACAAAGGCCGTGGTATGTCCGTTCATGTCTGTGGGAATGTGAATATAAAAGATCCCTTGCTGCATTAGGAAAAAATGTAGCGGGTTTCCTCTGATGACTGCGAGTTAGAATTACCAAATGCAAGAGCTAGAAAAAGAAGAAGAAGAAGAAGAAGAAGAGGAAGAAGGAGGAGAAGAAGAAGGCGTGTATTTTCACCCCCAGGTTGTCGATCCTCATGGCTTTCTGCATTCTAACCGTCGCAGCATAAAGTCGATATCTTAAGACAGTAACCAGTTATTTTCTATTAATGTCGCAGACCTTTTAACCCGCAAACATGAATGAATGAATGAATGAATGAATGAATGAATTAATATTTAACGGCACCCCAACACAAAAATACATATTAGTATTGGGTGTCACAAAAGGTAAATATATGAAAATATTATTTATATAATTATGTAAAACCACAGTGTAAGAAGCTGCGGGGGAAAGTATAATTCAATAAATAAATCAAAGTGTTTTTGTTTTTTTTATTAAAATTGATTCTGGGTGAAATTTAAAAGATTCGAAAATATTCCTGTTGCCAAATATATCATTTCTCGTCGGCTTGAGATGGACACACTTCACCAAAATGTGGCGCACAGTCAAGATGCATCAGATAAGTATGGCCGATACGGGCACGGCATTCCCGCGAAACTGGACACTAAGTCTAGTTAATGTACAAACCTGTAACTCATTTCGATAAAGTTACAACAAAGTGAAACATGAGCGTGTGGCGTTAAAACAGTGAAATATCCTTAGAAATAGGCTAAATCTCGACTCCATAACTGTTACTTCCCAGACGCACGTGCGTTTTTAAAAATATGAAAAATGCATTTTGTTATATTAAAAACACCAGGATGACCAGAAACACTTTGGTTGTACGGAAATCAATAATCTAAACAATAAAATCTAAGTAAAGTATGATTTGAATGAACCAAAAAACCGGCTCTAATAGTGAAAAATATACCTTAGTGTTTAAAAACGAGGTCTGTCGCTTTAATGTAAGGGGGCGAGACAGCCCAGTGGTAAAGCGCTCGCTTGATGCGCGGTCGGTTTGGGATCGATCCCCGTCAGTGGGCCCATTGGGCTATTTCTCGCTCTAGCCAGTGCACCATGACTGGTACATCAAAGGCCGTGGTATGTACTGTCCTGTCTATGGTATGGTACATATAAAAGATCCCTTGCTGCTAATCAAAAAGAGTAGCCCATGAAGTGGCGACAGCCGGTTTTCTCCCTCAATATCTGTGTGGTCCTCAACCATATGTCCGAAGCCATATAACCGTAAATAAAATGTGTTGAGTGCGTCGTTACATAAAACATTTTCTTTAATGTAATCCTGGTCTATGATTTAGAACTTGACAGCGGTCGACATTCTAATATTAGAAAGTCAAACGTGACACCAAGCGTGTATTATGCATCGCACAGTCGTTTATTCTATTAAAGAAAAATCCTCCAGAATAATTATTTTGGATCGATGAACAAAGATTTTTACGAGATGTTGATTTTTTTATTCTCAATGTTTTTTGTTTTTTTGCACAGCTCTTAGTCCAAGGGGGTTTATTTAACCGAGCGGGTGTATTTTTGAATATCTTGATTAATGTAGTTTATGGAATGGGGGTTCTTAGTTGCTAAATCTATTCCGATTTTGGTTTTGTCTTTTGGATGTTTTTAATAACAATTTTGAAATTTGTATTAATTTTTTTTTTAATCTATGGTTACGTAAATTTTCTGTGAAAGTTCCATCGGAAGAAATATGTCGTGGCGTTACGTGCTTTCGATAGCAAAACCGAAAGATATTAACAAAAAGCGAAACATATTGTCAAAAATTAGGAAAGGTGTATACAATAGGCCATTTCATGGTGTTTTTTCGAATACGATTTTTATGTCAACTCGTGATGTGTGAAAACCATATTTTCACTCATTGCTTCACAATTCGTTAAAATATGGTTTTCACACATCACTCTTTGACATAAAAATCGTATTCGAAAAAACACCATGAAATAGATCCCATTTACACTGTTTTAACTTGACTTTACAATTTGTATATCGATTTTAATCAGTAATTTATATAATTACCGTTTGACACCCAATAGCAGATGTATATTTTATGCTGGGGTATCATTAAAGAATCACTTTTTTTTGTATTGCAACCGTGTATTTTTATTTGTTTATTTCCTTTTTCCATATTCTTTTGTATATAATATATTTTCTTCCTCTGTTTATCTTTGCCCGTTTACAGTTATGTTATATAATAGTCGCCATGCATATTGTATGTATATAACCCGGCCTCGGTGGCGTCGTGGCAGGCCATCGGTCTACAGGCTGGTAGGTACTGGGTTCGGATCCCAGTCGAGGCATGGGATTTTTAATCCAGATACCGACTCCAAACCCTGAGTGAGTGCTCCGCAAGGCTCAATGGGTAGGTGTAAACCACTTGCACCGACCAGTGATCCATAACTGGTTCAACAAAGGCCATGGTTTGTGCTATCCTGCCTGTGGGAAGCGCAAATAAAAGATCCCTTGCTGCCAATCGGAAGAGTAGCCCATGTAGTGGCGACAGCGGGTTTCCTCTCAAAATCTGTGTGGTCCTTAACCATATGTCTGACGCCATATAACTGTAAATAAAATGTGTTGAGTGCGTCGTTAAATAAAACACTTCTTTCTTCTTTCTTTGTATGTATATGGATCTTGAGGTCCACGTAAGTTTTCAAACTTGTGCCCGATTCATTTGTTCTTTGTACAATAATTATAGGATATTAAACGAGCTTGCATTTCGTATCATGTTTATGTCCCGAGTGATATAATGTTCAGTTATTACGAGCTTTAGCGAGCTTTAGCGAGTGACAGTGAAAATTATTTCACGAGGAGTTTAATATCCTATTCATTACCCATAAAATCGATCACTCAACTCGTTTGGTTGATGTTCCTGTAAGGTTGTAGTACATCAATTGATGACGTCATCGTCTGACGTCGAAGTGTTACTCCCACTTGACCTTCTAGTGCGACGTATCACTTTGATGTGTACCAAATATTTTTAACCACGTGGATAAGAAAATATGTTTTCAATCAGACCGTGTGTTCGAAACTGCGTGGGGACGGGACGTAGCCCAGTGGCAAAGCGTTCGCTTGAAGCGCTGTCGCTCTGGGATCTACCCCCGTCGGTGGGCCCATTGGGCTATTTCTCGTTCCATCCAGTGCACCACGACTGGTGCTATCCTGTCTATGTGATGGTGCATTTAAGATATCCCTTGGTACTAATGGAAATATGCAGCGGGTTTTCTCTCTAAAACTAAATGTTAGAATTACAAAATGTTTGACATCCAATAGCAGATGATTAATACATCAATGTGCCACTCGTGTCGCTAAACAAAACAAGTTTCAGCTGTTTCGAAACTGCGTTCGCGAACGAGCAAGAACCCGTTCTCGTTAGATCACCACGAACAATTCTGCAAGCATTGGCATAGCCAAGATTTTATATTTGGGGGAGAGAACCCACAATATGTTGTGTGTGTGTGTTCGTGCGTGCGTGCGTGCGTGTGTGTATGTATGTATGATTTTATAAACTTTACTACAGTAAAAAAAAAAAAAAAAGTTTGACTGGGAGGCATTTCCCCGTGCCCATCCCCCCTCCCCAGCTCGCTACATTACTGTTTGCGAGCCAATTCGAAACATTTACGAACACGTTCCCTACACCAAAGCGAATTTGTTTTGTTTAATGACACCACTAGAGCACGTTGATTAAGTAATCATTAACTATTGGATGTCAAACTTTTGGTAATTCTGACTCGTAGTCATTAGAGGAAACCCGCTACATATTTTCCTAATGCAGCAAGGGATCTTTTATATGCACTTCATAACAGACAGGAAAGCACATACCACGGCCTTTAGCCAGTTGTGGTGCACTGGTTGGAACAAGAAAAATCCCAATCAGTTGAATTGATCCACCGAGGCGGTTCGATCCTGCGACGTAAGCAGCTCAAGCTAAATCCCCCCCCCCCCCCCCCACCACCACCACCACCAAAACACACCAATTTGAAGGTCACGAGAACTAGGATTTCCCCCGTGATTGTTCGTTCGTGTCTAAACTCGACAACATCGTCGCCCATGGACACAATTTTAGATCACTCTCTGCAATAACAGTAGACCACTTGCCTACAGCCCGTGGCGCCCGTACACCCGGTTGTGTACCAGTCGTGAAAGGTTCGCAATGATGTCATCATTCACGGTGGTTACGTCTGTTAATATCGAGACTTGTGTCGATGGGTTCTTGTCTGGCGTTGACCTTTCGTGTAAGAGCAATTAGTTGTTTGTGACACAAATCGGCCATATTTCCAGACCTTTTCGTTAAAGATCTTCCTTACGGCTGGTTCAGAAATAGGCATAGCGCTGACGAGCTGATTATGGTGGGAGGTAGCTATTGTTTTATTATTATTATTGATTTTAATGTTTATTTGTTTTGGGGTTTTTTTTACAGTTTTTTTTTTTTAACGACACCACTAGAGCACACTGTTATATTAGTCATTAATTAGTCTATTTTATATATGGGGCGAGACGTAGCCCAGTGGTAAAACGTTCGCTTGATGCGCGGTCGGTCTGGGATCTTGGGTGAAAGACACACAGGTCTCCCGATAGAGTTTACATTGGGACTGAGAATCTTGTTCTTCTTGGGTCTCTCTTTTCGTGTATAAAAAACGAATAGTTATAAGATACATATATTTGTTGACACGTAATTACCATGGTTTAAAGTCCTTTGATTTTAACCTTGGGCAACAATTAAAATCCACAGTGTCTTCGATTACCATAATTTAGTTTGACAGTCGTTGGGCTGAGTGATAGCCCCTGATTAACTAAATACCTAGTTATTGAATAACAATTAATTGAACCGTACATGCACAGATAAATATATAAATTGCATTGGAATATAGTTATGAATGTTGCACTATGACAGTATTATAGGATGAGAAAGAAACCTGTATCTTTAAATCTAATGTAAAAAAAACGCAATGCATTATACATCAGGTATCAAATACAGTCAAACCTGTCCTAGCGGCCATCTGTATTCAGCGGTCACCTGCCTTAAGCGGCCACTTTTTTCCCTCCCAAACGAAATGCACCCGTAATAAGCGGTTATCTGTCTAACGCGGCCAGCGGCCACCCAAATCGGATCCCAAATCGGATCCCAAATCGCTAAAATACCTGTATTAAGCGGCCACAGTAAATGTTTACTATTATATAAAAGGGATATCTAACAACAGCGATAAGGTGCAGCAAATAACCGATCTTCACACATTTAGGAATACTAGCACCCATTCAGTCCCGACATCTCCACTGTGTATCAATTAAGGAAGTATGACTATGGAAAGCATCTAATTGCCTCTGGGCAGGCTACGCTTGACATTTGTAGATTCACTTACTATGACAATACACCGCATGAAGTAGAAATTAAATAATTAAATGGAAAGCGAAAACAAACTTGTTGAGAACGGTTAATTTAATACATTCCAGATGCAGTTTTTCCTGAAGGAGGCGACATGTCACATGTCGAAAGTTTATTTATAGTAAACTGTGAAGCACACATCCATTAATTAGCAGTAAAGACGCTAAAACAAGAAACAACAACATGTTTTAAAGACTATATGTCGCAACCTGTAATCAGCGGCCACCTGTCTTAAGCAGTCACTTGTATGTACTCCCTTTGTGTGACCGCTTAAGACACGTTTGACTGTATTACTGACGCTGCGGGCGACAAACAGTGTATATATTAAAGGGACATTCCTTAGTTTGCTACATTGTAAGATGTTTCCGACTAATAAAATATTTCTATGATTAAACTTTGCATATTAAATATATTTTCTGGTTTAGAATATTCAATGTGTTTCTGGTTGTCTTAATAATTGTAAAAAGCCCAAACTGGATTTTGTATTCAAATGATTTCGTACGTACGAAAAAAAAATATTTTAAGAAATTAAATGAAATTTAAACTTGTACAAATATTAGAACTATCAGAAACACGTTTAATATACAGTCACTAATATATTATGCAGAAAAATATATTTGATATGTAATTACAATCGTCAAAAAGTCTCTGTTAGTCGATAACATCTTAAAAATTGCAGCAAACTCAGGAATGTCACTTTAACACAACAATGTCAAGGCATCGGATAAATTATCAAATATATCGCCTGCTTTGAACGTAAATCAATGATATTTCCAAGTGTTTTGTCAGAAAATCGATACACAGCGTATCCTCAACGTATTGTTGCGTGCAATGCTTTGTGTCTGGCTAAAACGTGCATATCTGTATACAGACGTCGGGACGTAGCCCAGTGGTAAAGCGCTCGTCTGATGCGCGGTCCGTCTAGGATCAGTCCCCGTCTGTGGGATGGCGCATAAACAATCCCAAAGACAGGATAGCACATATCATTGATATACCAGTCGTGGTGCAATTCCTGGAACGAAAAATAGCCCAATGGGGCCCACCAATGGGGATCGATCCTAGATCGACCGTGTACAAAGCGAGCGCCTTACGACTGGGTTACGTTCCGCCCCTGAATGGATGAAGAACAGATAACAATGCAATTTAGTGCTGGACGAAAACCTTCGACCTTTCGGTACAATTATTTACCTATTTCCTGATTCAAGTAAACAGTTACAATACTTACTATATTCACTATAATAAAGTAGCGGGGCGTAGCCCAGTCGTAAAGCGCTGGCTTGATGCGCGGTCGGTTTGGGTTCGATCCCCGTCAGTGGGCCCATTGGGCTATTTTTCGTTCGAGCCAGTGCACCACGACGGGTACATCAAAGGCCGTGGTATGTGCTGTCCTGTCTGTGGAATTGTGCATATAAAAGATCTTTTGTTACTAATCGAAAAGAGTAGCCCATGAAGTAGCGAAAGCGGGTTTCCTCTCTCTATATATGTGTGGTCCTTAACCATATGCCCGACGCCATATAACCGTAATTAAAATGTGTTGAGTGCGTCGTTAAATAGAAAATTTCCTTCTTTCACTGTAATAAATTACCATAATGTCAGACTCTAAAGCATTGCTAGTTATATAGAGAATAATACATGAGCGGTCGTTAGATACCATTTATCTCAAAATGAGTTGTTTTAAAATGTATCTAATGAGCGAAAGAGAGTTTGACACGTTTTTAAACAACGAGTTGTGAGAGAAATGGTATCTAACGGACACGAATTTTAAGGTTTTAAGCAAATTTTAACATTTGTATCGACTAAAAGATTTCCACCGTGTTTTGGGTTTTTTTATTGGATGTGTGACATTGGTGACCTGTTCATCACCTAGGAGCAGCCAGTCGTATGTCTTGAAATTGTTAACACACGTACATGTGTAAACAATGTATGTGTTATTGTGACGGAACATGCTCTTAATTTTTTTTCGCCTGTGTTTTAGAGGGCCGTGTGCAGTCCCAATATGCACTTAAGACCAGATGGGCTTTGTTACGTAATACCTCCGCGCGACCGTACCCTCTAATACACACCCAGACCAGTAGTTACATAATACCTCCGCGAGTGCGGTTTTTACGACCGTGATTTTGGCGACTAGGCGACAGTATGTCTGGTCATCTAAGAAAAAAATGTCGCCTTGGTCGCTGTGGACAACTCACATGATAGGGGGGTTACCGCGATGTGCCCCCAGCAAATATTCGGTTTTTTAATAAATAGATAGGATTTTAGAGATATCGGGGAGAAACATATCGGAAGGCTTACAGGGAACGTTAGTCCGTTTGGACTGGTAAATATTTTATTTCTGCTCTGTTGTATAACCTTGAGGTGATTGATGTGACTTTAAATATTTTAATACTGTATTATACCAATATTATTTAGACAGTGTTTCCGGTAATCTGACGAAGTAAACTGTAGGATTCATTGTTCTAAAAATTATTAAAGCTTAGCCAGCCATCCTAGAGGACCTAGGTAAACTATAGGTTATTGTCTTTATGGTGATATGTACCAGTATTAATTCTGTATTACAAGGTTACTGAATGAGTAGTTAAGGGTTAATTAAAAAATTAACCAGTTAGGAATAGAGTTGTAATTCCTTTATTAATTAAGTTCCCCTGGAAGCGTTTCTCAATTATCACACGTGTGGGTGTTGTGTCACGGCGAAGTGATTAGAATATTGTGTAAACTAGACACCTAGAGATTAACTAATTAAGTGATCAGTTCTGGGTTGTTATTATTTGTTGTTGTTAATTAACTACTGCGGCAGTACATTTGTCAGCGTAGTATTAATACAGATTCCAAAGTGTATTGATTTTTGTTGTGTTTTCTAGTGAACTAAACGTGCTATATTACATATACTTTATATATAGATCTTATCTTTGATGTACCTAGAACCGAGCCACGCGGGTATAACTGCCCGTTACAGAGAGATCTAATAGATATACAGTTAGGAGAGATATTTGGATAATCGTGTTTCATTCAGTTACGGGTATTATAGGAACCCCGTGACAGTTATAAAAAAGAATAACACATGGTGTTCTCACCAACGGGTGTGTAAGAAAATTGATTACTGCTGCAATAAAGTTGGATAAATGAAAGCTGACAAAAAGCTATGGAAGAAAAGAAAAAATCGAAAGTCGGCGAAGCGAACATTTTTATCCAAGCTAGTACCTGGTTATAGCTATTATTAAACTCACAATTATTAAAACCTTATTTGGCTTATCTTTAAATCCCTTGAATTAGTATAATAGAGTACTTTAAACATCTGTAATCCGGTTCCTGCAACAACAGGTTTGGTTTATTTTTGACGTCTCTCGATCGTCTGTCAGGATTGTCACGCTTAATCCTTAATGCAATGTTCGGTTTCTTTTGACGTATGGTTTTGTTAAATGTAAAACGGGATTATTTTATGAAACGCAAAAAAAAAGAGGGGACAAAAAGAAAGAAAAAAGAAATAGAAGCTGGGTTGTTTCAGCAAAAAGACGCCCAACCGCCACATACACACACACACACACATATATATATATGTGTATGTGTATGTGTATGTGTATGTGTATGTGTATGTGTATGTGTATGTATGTGTATGTGTATGTGTATGTGTATGTGTATATATATACATATACACATACACATACACATACACATATACATATATATATTATTAATGCAAAAGATCAACACAACCAGGCGCAGATGCAGAATTTTACTAGGGAGGGGGAGAGAGAGGGGGGGGGGGGGGGGCAGAGAGAGAGAGGGGGGGCAGAGAGAGAAAGAGAGCGGGAGAGAGACAGACAGAGAGAGACAGAGAGAGAGGGGAGAGACAGAGTGGGTGGGTGAGAGAGAATGAGAGAGAGAAAGAGAGAGAGAGGGGAGAGAGAAAGACACAGAGAGAGAGACATACAGACATACAGACAGACAGGGAGAGACAGAGACAGGGAGAGAGACACAGAGAGAGAGAGAGACAGAGAGAAAACTGAGAGAATAAGAGAAAGTAAGAGAGATAATAATATTAAGAGAGAAGGGGAGACAGAGACAGAGAGAAATACAGACAGAGAAAGATAGAGAGACAGAGAGAGAAAATGAGAGACAGATTGAGAGAGATAGAGAGACAGACAGACGGACACAGAGAGAGAAAACAGAGAATAAGAGAAAGTAAGAGATAATAATATTAAGAGAGAAGGGGAGAGACAGAGACAGACAGACAGAGAGAGAAAACTGAGATACAGACAGACTGAGAGAGAGAGAGAGAGAGAGAGAGAGAGAGAGAGAGAGAGAGACAGACAGACAGACAGACAGAGAGAGAGAGAAAACTGAGATACAGGCAGACAGAGAGAGAAAACCGAGATACAGACAGACCGATAGAGAGAGAGAGAGCGAGAGGTAGAGGTAGAGAGAGAGAGAGAGAGAGACAGACAGACAGACAGACAGACAGAGACAGACAGAGAGAGAGAGACAGAAAACAGAGAATAAGAGAAAGTAAGAGAGGTAATAATATTAAGAGAGAAGGAGAGAGAGAGACAGAGAGAGAGACAGACAGACAGACATAGAGAGAAAACTGGGAGAATGAGAGATAATAATATTGATAGAGAGAGAGAGAGAGAGAGAACTGGGAGAATGAGAGATAATAATATTGATAGAAAGAGAGCAAGAGAGAGAGACAGAGACAGAGAGAGAGAGAGAGACAGACAGACATAGAGAGAGACAGAGAGAGAAAACTGGGAGAATGAGAGATAATAATATTGATAGAGAGAGAGAGAGAGAGAGAGAGAGAGAGAGAGAGAGAGAGAGAGAGAGAGAGAGAGAGAGTATTACCATAGTTAATACAAGTAAATATCTAGGGTCATAACGCGCCGTCGATCTCAGTCAGCTCCCTCTTAAGGCAAAGAGAGAGAGACAGAGAGAGTTAAAGTACTGCCAATAAAAAAAGAGTAGCCCATGAAGTGGCGACAGCGGGTTTCCTCTCAATATCTGTGTGGCCCTTAACCATATGTCCGACGCCATATAACCGTAAATAAAATGTGTTGAGTGCGTTGTTAAAAAAACTATTTCCTTTCTTTATTAACTGATAAAAAAATCCAGCACCTAGTAAACGCACTCAGGTTTGCATAAAAAAGGTAAATGTCATCTTCAAGCGATACCGGCCTCGGTGGCGTCGTGGTTAGGCCATCGGCCTACAGGCTGGTAGGTACTGGGATCGGATCCCAGTCGAAGCATGGGATTTTTAATCCAGATACCGACTCCAAACCCTGAGTGAGTGCTCCGCAAGGCTTAATGGGTAGGTGTAAACCACTTGCACCAACCAGTGATCCATAACTGGTTCAACAAAGGCCATGGTTTGTGCTATCTTGCCTGTGGGAAGCGCAAATAAAAGATCCCTTGCTGCCTGTCGTAAAAGAGTAGCCTATGTGGCTCTGAAAAACCAGTGTCAGAATGACTATATATTTAACGTCCAATAGCCGATGATAAGATAAAAAAAATCAATGTGCTCTGGTGGCATCGTTACATAAAACTGTACTTCAAACGATCGTACGTCAAAGAGCAAAAACGAATTACACTATAAAATAATGACAGAGCGCTTCGCAAAGTTCAGAACGTCCATTGTTCCAAGGAAGATTCGATCAATGCTGTTTGGATTAGCGGCAATATGCTTTAATATTGGAATACTTCAGTGTTCATGTCTTCTGTATAAACCAGTTATGGATTTCTTTGTCGTGTGTTGGCTTTGAACACAATGGCGGCCATTGAGATATAGCATTACAAGACATTAAAAGATTAAACATAAACATGGCCTGATGTAATGCATTAATACATACGTCTGTTTTCTTTTCTTGATAAAGATGAACTTATGGATTTTACTGTCGTGTTTGACATTTCAGAACAATATAGGCAATTAGGTGTAATATTGTTAGAAGCATAATTAAACATAAAGATTTAAGCCATTAAAAATGGTTGAAAATAAGATCGATATATTGGATACTGAGCCGAGCCGAACTGCGATGGAAAAGAAAATTCAAGTTAAAGAAAAAGTCCGTTTTATCAGACATTAACATTTATTTTGTTTAACGACACTATTAGAGCACATTGATTCATTAATCATCGGCTATTGGATGTCGAACATTTGGTATTTTTTACATATAGTCTCAGAGAGGAAACCCTCACCATCCCACAGACAGAATAGCACACGCCACGGTCTTTGATATACCAGTCGTGGTGCATTGCCTGGAACGAGAAATAGCCCAAAGGACACATTGATTTATTAATCATCAGCTATTGGATGTCAAACATTTGGAATCACTGGCGATAAATTTCATTTTGATAGTCTCCACCGGCCTCGGTGGCGTCGTGGTTAGGTCATCGGTCTACAGGCTGGTAGGTACTGGGTTCGGATCCCAGTCGAGGCATGGGATTTTTAATCCAGATACCGACTCCAAACCCTGAGTAAGTGCTCCGCAAGGTTCAATGGGTAGGTGTAAACCACTTGCACCGGCCAGTGATCCATAACTGGTTCAATAAACGCAATGGTTTGTGCTATCCTGCCTGTGGGAAGCGCAAATAAAAGATCCCTTGCTGCTAATCGGAAAGAGTAGCCCATGTAGTGGCGACAGCGGGGTTCCTCTCAAAATCTGTGTGGTCCTTAATCATATGTCTGACGCCATATAACCGTAACTAAAATGTGTTGAGTGCGTCGTTAAATAAAACATGTCTTTCTTTCTTTCTTTCTTTGATAGTCTCCAGTTAGAGCTACGTACCAATATAAGAACGACCAGAGATACCTTAAAGGGACATACTCTAGTGTTTAAACACTACAGCATATTTTTCACTATTAGAGTCGTTTATTATCACTGAAATCAAACATTAGTTATAGTTTATTTTTTAGATTATTCATTTCCGTACAACCGAAGTGTTTCTGGTTATCCTGGTGTTTCTAATACCACAAAATGCTTTTTTTTAAAACGCACGTGCGTCAGAGAAGTAGCGATTATTAATTCGAGTTCTAGTCTACTTTTTAAGGATATTTCCCGATTTTTACGTCATAGACTCTTGTTTCACTCTGTTGTAACTTTATCCAAATGCGTTACCGGTTTGTAGATTAACTAAACTAGGTGTCCGTTTTTACGAGTTAAAAATAGGCTCTGCTCCTTTAAATATATAGACATTGATATTCTAAAAACAAGAATCTGCATGTACAATGGCAGCGAACTCTTTAAGCAAAATCCAATCATCTTTAAAAAGTTTGTTTTGTTTAACGACACCCCTAGAGCACATTGATTAATTTTCACAACTCCCGACTTACAACGGGTGTGCTCAGATTAACTAATGGGTCATGCGACGAGAATCGAGTTGTAAGAGCGCTCAGACTAGCAACTGGACAGTCGTAGAAGTTGTGAGAGAACAGAACGTTTGCCAACTCCGTCGTGACAGTTGGTAGTCTGAACCTAGCATAATTCAATACGGAAGATGAGACAGGGTAAGGACAAAATAAAGTGACTTATAGTCCGTCCCATCATTTTCTTAAGATGTTTTTTGTAAATAATTTCAGTTTGGTTTGACGTAAGAAGAAAAGTAAAAGTGTTGTAGAAATAACACAAAATTACTATATGTGTGTGTGTGTGTGTAATTCATAAATCATTCGGCTCAGAACTAAATAACTTGTAGTAAATTCCACAGTATGAAATAAAGGCGTTCCCTGTGGGACGGACTATAAACATCTTGTCTGTGTGTGATGGTGTGTATAACAGATCTCTTGCTACTAATGGAAAAATCAGCCCCTTTTCCTTTCCAGGACGAAGTCGACACCTGCGCCCATGACAGGCGTGCGCCACAACAACTTGTTCTGAATGTGCACGTTAAACCCTATGACCTGACCTGACCTGACCAAACGGAAAAAAATGTAGCGAGTTTCTTCTCAAAGACTATATGTCAGAATTACAAAGTGTTAAACATCATCCAACAGCCAATAATTAATAAGTCACGGTGTTCTAGTGGTGTCGTTAAACAAAACCTTTTTACTCTCTCTCTCTCTCTCTCTCGCGCTCTCTCTCTCTCTCTCTCTCTCTCTCTCTCTCTCTCTCTCTCTCTCTCTCTCTCTCTCTCTCTCTCTCTCTCTCTCTCTCTCTCAGACCATATGTCAGAATGACCAAATGTTAGACATCCAACAGCCGATGATTAATAAATCAATGTGCTCCAGTGGTGTCGTTAAACAAAATAAACTTTAAACTTTATACCCTGTGAAAGTTGCCAGCCCTCCTCGCTATGTAATTTTCACTTCATTTCTACTCATTTTCGTGCTTATACCCTTTGAAAGTTGCCAGCCCTCCTCGCTATGTAATTTTCACTTCATTTCTACTCATTTTCGTGCTTATACCCTTTGAAAGTTGCCAGCTCTCCTCGCTATGTAATTTTCACTTCATTTCTACTCATTTTCGTGCTTATACCCTTTGAAAGTTGCCAGCCCTCCTCGCTATGTAATTTTCACTTCATTTCTACTCATTTTCGTGCTTATACCCTTTGAAAGTTGCCAGCACCCTCCTCGCTATGTAATTTCACTTCATTTCTACTTATTTTCGTGCTTATACCCTTTGAAAGTTGCCAGCCCTCCTCGCTATGTAATTTTCACTTCATTTCTACTTATTTTCGTGCTTATACCCTTTGAAAGTTGCCAGCCCTCCTCGCTATGTAATTTTCACTTCATTTCTACTTATTTTCGTGCTTATACCCTTTGAAAGTTGCCAGCCCTCCTCGCTATGTAATTTTCACTTCATTTCTACTTATTTTCGTGCTTATACCCTTTGAAAGTTGCCAGGCCTCCTCGCTATGTAATTTTCACTTCATTTCTACTTATTTTCGTGCTTATATCCAATTAAGGTTCAAGCACGCTTTCCTGGGTACACACCTAATCTATTTGGGCTGTCTGTTCAGGACAGTGGGTTAGTTGCTAGTGGTTAGTGTGAGAGACAAGGGTGTAGTGGTCTTACACCTACCCATTGAGTCGTTAAAACTCGCTCTGGGTGGGAGCCGGTACCGGGCTCCGAACCCAGTACCTATCAGCCTTATGTCCCACAGCTTATCCACGACACCACCGAGACCGGTCGCTATGTTATACAGTCGCCCATGTAGTGGCATTACATCATCCCGCGGAGTCGATAAAACTCGGTCTGATTCTGACAAGCATCGTCAAAAGCAAAATCAATTCTGAGAAAGAACAAAATCCAACCTCGCAATGTTTTGACGCCGTTTGGTTAAAAAGAAACAGGGGATAAACCCGGACAACGAATTGTCGTTTAAATATAGAGATTAAAAATAACATATTAAAGAAAAGAAAATTCTTCTTATTTATTGAATTTTTTTTTTCTTTCAGATAATATGATTGATGCGCTCTCTAGATATTTGTCTTTATTATATAACATTCAGTGAAATATCTTAAAATATCAGTGAAATAAAAGTGTTATCAGTCACTCAATGACGATAACACATTTTAAAGTGAATGTTTCACTATTTCACTTTAAAATGTGTTATCGTCACTGTAGAAAGTGTTATCTTCATTCTTAGAAAGCCGGAACTATTTTGCTGCTGGCATTTTAAAAATAAAGGTAAATTGCCAAAAGTTATATAATGAATAGAAAATTTCATGGGTTTTTTTGTGTGTTTTTTTTTGTCAAATATGATTTATATCTCATCCTGTAAAGTTTGCAATCATATCACATTCGTCGAGCAAGTGCGACTCGTGAGATATGATTGCAAACTTCACTCGATGAGATATAAATCATATTTGACAAAAAACATGAAATATCCTCTACGTACTTATTAGTGGAGATTTACCACAGTTTGACACACAATAGCCGATGTATTTTTGGTGCTGGGGTGTCGATAAACATGCATTCATTCGTTATCCGTCGAGCATGTTAAGGATAATACTCGAACTATGGTCTCACTACACAGTTCACTTCCGGGTGAGAGTTCATTGATCACGGTCCACTATAGTTCCTAATTTTGACACATATTATAGTTCACATATTCACTTCTAGGAAATGGTGAAGAATTAAAACAATATGTATGTTTAATGGTAAGCCTTCTGGCTGTATTTTGCCAAAGCGCATGAGACAGCCGTAGTGAATCGGTTAATGAACCACCTATTCGGACCGGTACTACAGCCAGATGCGGTCATATAGCAAAAACAAACAGACGGAAATGTTCTCAATTTTGGAGTGAAAATAAATGCTTATATAATGTATGTTCTCAATGGTGTATGTTGTTAGTACCAACGAGAACCCGTTCTATTGGCAATCTTCATTTGAAGTTGGGCAATTTAACATGGGTTTCAATGGCAGATGACAACTGTGGAGGGAGACCTACAGTAAATTGAAAGGACCACAGGTGAGACTACGCATGCGCCGCACATGTGACGAATACGACGTGTGTTCTATTAATATAACAATATTTTAAAGTTGCAGACCATTTTTTAAGTGTGCTGTGTTTAGCATCCGGGGTGTGATTTAACTCAGTCGGTTGAGTGCTCACTTGAGGTGTTTGCGTTGCAGGATCGAACAACCTCGGTGGATCCATTCATCTGATTTGAGGGTTTTTTCTCGTTACAGCCAGTGCCCACAATTGGACAAAGGCCGTGGTATGTGCTTTCCTGTCTGTGGGAAAGTGCACATAAAATATCCCTTGCTGCATTAGGGACAAGCTTGCTCAGAATGTGCTCGTTAATCCTTATAGCATAGCATAGCATAGCATAGCATAGCATAGCATAGCATAGCATAGTATAACATAACTAACAATAACATAGCATAACTAAACATAACATAGCATAACATTAGGACAAATGTAGCGGGTTTCCTCTTGTGACTACGAGTCAGAATTACTAAATATTTGACATTCAATAGCCAATAATTAATTAATTAATGTGCTCCAGTGGTGTCGTTAAACACACTTTTAAAAAAAAGAGTGGTTTCGTAGCCTCCGCTCAGGTTTGACCTAAAAACCAAGTTCTTAACAGTGTATGTTAACACAACTCATCTATCAGTTAGAAATGTTTGGGGGTTTTTTTCTTTTCTTTTCTTCTTTTTCTTTCAAATTTATTTTTCCTTGCATTAAAACCGTACAAATCCGTTAAGACTTCCTCAAAATCAGCTCCATCTGTGGTTAATAACCTTAAGCATGCTCCCGTGATCTCTAAAGCTTTTTTTCCAATATGCACAATCGCTCCCATCAGCTGTTGACGACGTTACTGGGCCGGCGTAATCCAGGATCGATATTAGGTCTATCACGGAAACATCATGAGATGAGCTATAATGGCTTAATGTTTGAGAGTGCGCGTGGTGTTACCCACCCAGTGAAGATTGATGTTACCGCCACAACGAAACTGGTAATCTGCTTGAAGAAAACTCATTCCAGGAGATTAAACAAAAAAAAAAGAAGAAATATAATAACAATAATAAATACTAAAAAGCATAAAGAATAAAAGTTTTTACAAAACAAGAAGAAAAAAGAATAGATAAAAGGAACAAAGAAAGTCCGGATTTTGGTAACAGCTTAAGTCGCTCGGAACCTCTCCCTTATTTTTAGTAAATTAATTATGTTTTGCTTTGTATAAGGTGAGGGCTGGTGTTTGTTTATTTGTTTACTTGTTGGGTTTGTTTTGTTGTTTTGTGTTGGGTTTTTTGTTTGTTTTTGTGCTGTTGTTTGTTTTAGTTTTTTTGTTTTTTGTTTTTGTTTTTTTTTGGGGGGAGAGGTTGGGGTCTTTTTGTTTGCTTTGTTGGGGCGTTTGGTTATTTGGGAGGGGGGGTTGTTTGGGGTTTGTGTTTTTTTTTTTTTGGGGGGGGGGTGGTGTTGGAGGTTTTTTTGGGTTTTTTGTTGTGGGTTTGTTTGTTGTTGTTTTTGTTGTTGTTTTTTCCATTGAACTACATTGCACTGATGTTTCACCCGGAGCCACCCCCACCCCTATCACCCTCAATTGAAAACGTGGATCCGCGCCTGAAAACTATGTTGCTTAGCACCGGTTGAACCAGCTTCGGTGGCTTCATCTTTAAAACATCAGCTTTAAAAGTGCTGTCCCAAAATCGCATATTGTAGACTTCCCGATAAACTGATTTATGAACGTTTGCTCCGAAATATAAATGTTTTACCTTCAACTACATGGATGTGCGAATAAAAAAATCACAACCAAATAATGTAATTTACTAGTAGAATAAAAAAAAATGCTGTGTTTGTAAAAGTATGTGTCTCAGATGGGTCTATCTAGCTGCCAACGGCAACTTGCAAGATTTTTGTGGATTCTTCGATTCCGTAAGATTTAATAAGACAGAAACCTAGTTGTAATGAACCCAACTCTCTTTACACAGATGGCGGGACGTAGCCTTGTGGTAAAGCGTTTGATTGGTGCGCTTTCGTTCTAGGATCGATCCTCGTCGGTGGACCCATTGGGCTATTTCTCGACCTAGCCAGTGCACCACGACTGGTATATCAAAGGCCGTAGTATGTACCATTCTGTCTGTGAGAAAGTGCATGTAAAAAGATCCCTTGCTACTAATGGAAAAGTGTAGCGGGTTTCTTCTCTAAGACTATATGCCAGTATTATCAAATTTTTAAAGGTGCAGACCCTAGTTTTAGTTCGAGAAAATGGACACTAAGTTTTGTTAAAGGGGCATTCATGAGTTTGCAGCAATATTTAAGATGTTATCGACTAACAGAAACTTTTTGACGGTTGTCATTACATACCAAATATATTTTTCTGTATAAAATATCAGTGGCTGTATATTAAACGTGTTTCTGATCGTCCTAATATTTGTAGTAGGTTAAATTTCATTTTATTTTCTAAAAACTATTTTTTCGTACGTACGAAATTATTTTAAGACAATCTCCAGTTTGGGCTTCTTACAAATATTAAGACGACCAGAAACACATTGAATATACAGACACTGATATTCTAAACAAGAAAATATATTTAATATGTAAGTTTAATCGTAGAAATATTTTATTAGTCGAAAACATCTTACAAAGCAGCAAACTCAGGAATGTCCCTTTAATGTACAAACCTGTAACACATTTGGATCAAGTTTCAACAGAGCGAAACGAGAGTCCATAACGTTGGAACTGTGAAATCGTCTTAAAAATGACTAGATTTACACCTCATAACCGTGTCTTCTCAGACGCACGTGCGTTTTCAAAAATACGATATTTTGTGATTTTAAAAACACCAGGATGACTAGAAACACATCGGGTGTAGGGAAATGGATAATCTAAACAACAAAATCTTTGTAACGACAGATTTCAGTTATTTAAAAAAAACTAAAAACGGCTCTAATAGTAAAACATATGCCTACAGTATTTAAAAACTACGGTCTGTCGCTTTAACATCCAGTAACCAATGTTTGACATTCAATGTGCTCTATTGGTGTCGTTAAACAAAACAAACTTTAACAGTTTACAGTGCGTAAAAGTACATACGAATTTCAACATTCTAGAGTTATTTTTAAAAAAATTATTTTGTTGTTGTTTGTAGTTGCTTTTTTATGATGAAAGAATAGTTCATTTTCGTGTTAGGTTAAAAGTGCTACAATAATTTGGAGTCCAGTGGTACCGTTTCGTATGACGGACAACTCCCCCACCTTGCCCCACCCTAGTTAAGCGAAGACCTGGGCTAAGTTCAGACAGACCGAGTAGAAAAACGTCCACTAGATTTTTGTATGCGCTTCACGTTAAGACAAATGGTCACGTCGGCAACCAAATAAATAGTTCACGAAAGTTAAAAAGATATTAAACCTATGTGAAGCGTATTATTCCACGCTGCTATGTTGAATTTTTTAAAATGTTTTTGTTTTGTTGTTGTTCTTTTTTTTTTTTTAATGTTCCTATGAAATACACTGGGTATTTTTTTTTTTTTTTTTTTTTTTTTTTTTAAACATATACGTTGAGCATGCATGCGAGTTTTATGGATAAACATCAAGGACTGTCCAAAGGGACATAATCATTCTGGAAAAACAGGATTGAATTAGTTTTAAAGAGCGATATCCTTTTATTATCTATAGCAGATGGTCATTGTTTGTCAAAAATTTGGTAATTTTGACATGTATAGCCTTAGATGAAACCCTCAGTATGCACTTTCCCACAGACAAGACAGCACGTATCACCGTCTTTGATATAATAGTTGTGCGGCATTGGTGTGACTAAATATCACACATGCACTGCTGTGATTGGTAGTAATAATATCTTGGATTTGCATGGGTGTTTTGGTTTTATTTTTGTTTATTGGGGAAGCTTTGGGACACTTGTTTTGTGGTCCTTTTTTCTAATACGTACGATGTTGTTGGACGATTTAATCCTTTGGCTGTTTGAGAGTCTTTCCTTTGTTTTATTAGCAGCAGCAGCAGCTGTAGTAGTATTTATTTAATGAGTTATGTTGTTACATAGCCCAGCTTTAGTGTGGAACGTCAGTGTGCTAGTTCCCAGTTTATAATACCGTAATTCAAAACATTAACTAGATTTTTTTAAATATATAAACCAATGTGAAGCGTATTCATCCATGCTGCTATGTTGATTTTTTTTAAAGTGTATTTCTTTTGTAGTTTTTTTTTAAATTATTATTATTTGTTTAATGTTCATATGAAATACACTGGTAATTTTTTTTTTTTTTTTTTTTTTTTTTTTTTAAACATATACGAGGACTGTCTAAAGGGACATAATCATTCTGGGAAAACAGGATTGAATTAGTTTTAGAGAGTGATATCCCTTTATTCTCTTATCAAATTCAGAACACACAATGTTTAACACTGAAAGAGTTATCCCTCTCTACACAAACATTGCGCAGTGGTTAAGCCATCAGACTACAGACTGGTAGGTACAGGGTTCGCAGCTCGGTACCGGCTCCAACCCAGAGCGAGTTCTCAAGGGCTTGATTGGTAGGTGTACGGTCACCACACCCTCTTCTCTCTCACTAACCACTAACCCATTACACACTGTCCTGGACAGACAGCCCAGATAGCTTAGATGTGTGTGCCCAGGCCAGCGTGCTTGAACCCTAATTGGATATAAGCACGAAAATAAGTCGAAATGAAATAAATGTCAGTCAGAGGCAGTGACAGTGGTGTAGGTAGTGAGGGGGTGGAATAGGGGTATATGCTCATAGGCGTCGAGTTCCGGGGACGTCAACCTGTCAGAGAGATGGAAAGAGGGAGGGGGAGAGAGAGAGAGGGGTAGAGGTAGAGAGGGAGAGAGAGAGACAGAGAGAGGGAGGGAGAGAGAGAGAGAGAGAGAGATAAAGAGAGAGGGGGGGGGGGGCAGACAGACAGACCGAGACGGAGAGGGAGGGAGGGAGAGAGAGGGGGGAGAGACACACACACACACACACACAGACAGAGAGAGCTTACAGAGAGAGAGACAGCATATACCGATATGCCAATTACGGGACACTGGGATTAAAATAAAATCAGATAGTTCCATAGACAAGGTTCGATTCTCCGGCCCAAGCACCTTAAGTGAACGCTCTACCGATTTAGCTTGAGTTAAAGTTTGTTTTGTTTAACGACACCACTGGAGCACATTGATTTATTAATAATCGACTATTGATTTGTTTTGTTTAACGACACCACTAGAGCACATTGATTTATTAATCATCGGCTATTGGATGTCAAACATTTAGTAATTCTGATATGTAATCCTTAGAAAGGAAACCTGTTACATGTTTCCATAAGTAGCAATGCATCTTTTATATGCACCATTCCACAGACAGGGTAGCACATACCACGGCCTTTGATATACCAGTCGTGGTGCACTGGTTGCAACGAGAAAAAAAAATACAATGAGTTGAATGGATCTACTGAGGTGGTTCACCTAGCTAAATACGTCATCTACTGAACTTCCAGTTTCAAGACTGTTTTAAAAGGAAACAGGAAAGAAGGAAGTAGGAAAAAAGGGAACAGGAAAAAAAAAAACGAAAAGAAAGAAACATCTCATATATGTTAAATTCACATTAAAAATACATGTCAAAATTAATACTGATTATTTTGGTATACGGTGCAGATTCAGATTAATGCAATTTAAAACATTTTACATTATGTTGTTCGGGTTGAGTTATTCGTGTTATTTCGTTTTCTCTTTTAGTGTGTGTGTGGCCTGCTTCGGTTTACTAATGTTTAAAAGATGTAATAGTACGACCATTTCTTTCTTGGTGGCATTGGTCACAACATCCGCATCACCAAATGTTTTTAAACTTTGGAATATGTGATTTCGTTAATTGATGCATAGTGCTACATATTTAATGTAGTTTTTATAAAATCATGTGAAATGTGCCAATTATGGTTGTTTTTAAGACTTTTTTATTATTATTCCCAATTTTATTGACATGATATCCACACACAGATATATAAAGTGAATATGACAAAGAGATATTTAACTACATAAAAAATAAAATAGTTAAAGATATATTTAGCTAGAAAATCAAATATATGTGACTAATAATCCAACATACATGTATGAAAAATGCAAAAGAAGACCGAGGACATACTAAGTATCAAAACGAAGAGGACAAAATACAATCTAAGTTTTAAATAAATTGTGACAAACTGACCAAAATTTGGTGAATTTATTATAATTGCACGCGAAAAAAGCTGTTGCTTTTGTCACATAATAGTATTGAGTCAACTCTTTTTGGATCCATTTCAAACTGGGTGCATGTGCATTGAAATAACTTTTAAATATTAAGTGTTTTGTAGCAAGTACAATGGCATTAACGGGATCATTATTTCTGGTTTTAAAACCAAAAATTACATTTTCTTTATTAAATGTAATGTTGCTGCCCGTTTTTACATGAATCCAGTTCTGAATATCCGTCCAAACTGAGTTGACTAAAGTGCATTCCCAAAATAAATGGATAATTGTACCAAGTTCTAAATTACAAAAATTACACTTCGGATAAAAAATATAACCAATTTTATATAAATAAGTATTAACAGGGAGTATATTATGAATTATTTTAAACTGAAACCAGCGCATGTTTTTAAGACTATATAATCTGGATTTTTTTTACCGGTTTATAATGCTCAACCATAAGTGCAAAATCTGCCAAGGCTACTGATACCATGACGGGGAGGGTTTTAGCTCATTCGGTTGAACGTTCGCTTGAGGTGCTTACGTCGCAGTATCGAACCACCTCGGTGGATTCATTCGTCTGATTGCGGGTTTTCTTCTCGATCTAACCAGTGCACCACAACTGATCAAAAGTCGTGGTATGCGCTTTCCTGTCTGTGGAAACGTGTTTATAAATGATCCCTTGCGGCTTAAGGAAAAATGTAGCGGGTTTCCTCTTTTGACTACGTTTGCCGGAGAATTGAGCGGGGTTTTTTTCGCCGAAAGTCCGCTCAAGTCGCCGAGTTATTAGCAGTAGTGAGAAGTCGAAGTCGCTGCAATATTTTGGATCTAATCCGATTTCAAAAACGACATCACACAACAAACGTCAATACCCCGAATTGTTTATTGTCACAGCTGAATTGGCACCTTGTCGCCGTATGTCAGACAGTGTTTTTACTTTGGTGCCAGACTGTATCCTCGAGTAATCATGAACCGGCCTATTAACGGGAAATGGTTTCTGCGCACGCGCACTGTAATGTACGATTGATTAAAGAAATAATGTTTTACCTTGTTAAATTTGTTATCAAAATCAACCAACAAATGTTAATACTCATGCCAGTTTATGTTGTGAAGAGATTAAAGTTTGTTTTGTTTAACGACACCACTAGAACACATTGATTTATTAATAATGATCTATTGGATGTCAAACATATCGTCATTTTGACACAGCATAGAGATGAAACCCGCTACGTTTCTTTTCATTAGTAGTAAGATATCTTTTATATGCACCATCCCACAGACAGCATAGCACATACCACGGCCAGTCGCGGTGCACTGGCTAGAGCGAGAAATAGCCCAGTAGGCCCACCGACGAGGATCGATCCTAGACCGACCGCGCATCAAGCGAGCGTTTTCCCACTGGGCTACGTTCCGCCCGTGAATAGATTAAATATGTCGTAGTCTAATGTTGACATTCTGCAGATACACCCTAAAAACGGGCTATTGTTTCTCAAAGTGACTGTTTTGTTGTTTTGGGTTTTCTTGTCATTCTGAATAGAAAGGTTGTATCTGTATCCAATAAAGAAAGAAAGAAATGTTTTATTTAACGACGCACTCAACACATTTTATTTACGGTTATATGGCGTCAGACATATGGTTAAGGACCACACAGATTTTGAGAGGAAACCCGCTGTCGCCACTACATGGGCTACTCTTTCCGATTAGCAGCAAGGGATCTTTTATTTGCGCTTCACACAGGCAGGATAGCACAAACCATGGCCTTTGTTAACCAGTTATTGATCACTGGTCGGTGCAAGTGGTTTACACCTACCCATTGAGCCTTGCGGAGCACTCACTCAGGGTTTGGAGTCGGTATCTGGATTAAAAATCCCATGCCTCGACTGGGATCCGAACCCAGTACCTACCAGCCTGTAGACCGATGGCCTAACCACGACGCCACCGATGCCGGTATTGTATCCAATAAATTCACATACACAGTCAATGTAAGGACGGCTTACAACAAACGTGATCAGTTCATTTCATGTTAACATATTTTCGTGCTTATATCCAATTAAGGTTCAAGCACGCAGTACTGGGCACACACCTCAGCTATCTGGGCTGTCTGTCCAGGACAGTGGGTTAGTGGTTAGTGTGAGAGAAGAGGGTGTAGTGGTCGTTAAGGGACAGGACGTAGCCCAGTGGTAAAGCGTTCGCTTGATACGCGGTCGGTCTAGGATCGATCCCCGTCGGTGGACCCATTGGGCTATTTTTCGTTCCAGCCAGTGCTCCACAACTGGTGTAACAAAGGTCGTAGTATGTACTATCCTGTCTGTGGGATGGTGCATATAAAAGATCACTTGCTGTCAATCGAAAAGAGTAGCCCACGAAGTGGCGACAGCGGGTTTCCTCTCACATTATCTGTGTGGTCCTCAACCATATGTATGACGCCATATAACTGTAAATAAAATGTGTTGAGCGAGTCGTTAAATAAAAACATTTCCTTCCTTTCTGGAGGCAGGACCTAGCCCAGTGGTACAGCGCTCGCTCGATGCGCGGTCGGTCTGGGATCGATCCCCGTAGGTGGGTCTATTGGGCTAAGTTCTCGTTCCAGCCAGTGCGCCACGATTGGTATATCAAAGGCCGTGGTATGTACTACCCTGTCTGTTTTATGATGCATATAAAAGATCCCTTGCTGCTAATCGGAAAGAGCAGCCCATGAAGTGGCGACTGCGGGTTTCCTCTTTCAGTATCTGTGTGGTCCTTAAGCATATGTATGACGCCATATAACCGTAAATGAAATGTGATGAGCGCGTCGTTAAATAAAAACATTTCCTTCCTTCCTTTTTGATCGTTAAAACTCACTCTGGGTGTGAGCCAACCTTTTTTCCGATGGCTTAACCACGACACCACCAAGGCCGGTACTGTTATCAAACGTGACTGTAGGCAAAGTGTTTTCACTATTTTCCCAGTGCGTACATTTTTTTTTCTTCTCACATTTCGGGACGCGGCGACTTTAATGGAGGTCGTATTTGCACAATGACACCGTGTCATTGTAATCAGACCACCGGGTTATTCAATAATAGACAGTCGAAATTTCCAATCAGCGTGGCATTTTGGCGGGCTTTGGAAGACAGACTTGCAATCCGCCTTAACAGACCTGCAATTTTCTGCCTGTCTGAATGCGACAGTCCCGATCAATCAGAGGAAGCATCTTTCTGGTTGTCTCCCCTTATTGGTCTGTTTTCTTTTCAGTGCATGGAGATATGTGGGTCTCTCTTTTTCTTCTTCTTCTTTCTAGTTTTTAAACATTAAGGCATAATTTTCACCTAGACTCTAGTTTCAACCCGTAATTTTTTTGTTAATTTCTGTAACAAATTTGCATACAACAGAATGAAACAAAAGTCTGTGACGTTGAAATACCCTTAGATATAGACTAAAACGCACACCATAAACACGTCTTCAATGTCAACAAGTTACACATGTTTACAAACTACATGCTCTCCCCGTCAACTTCAGTCAAATAGTTGCCACTTCAAAGCTGTCTTCCATGAAATAATCACAGTCAAACAGCAGACTACTTGCGCGGACAAACTTCCGGATTTTACCAAATGGGAAGATAACTGTGATCTGTGGCCATTGGTTGGGACTAAATATCTACGGAGTAAAACACATGCGCTGCTGTGATTGGTAGTAATACTATCATATGACGAGGATTACGTCTGAAAAGATTGTTATCTATTCCTGATAAAGCGCTCGCTTGATGCGCGGTCGGTTTAGGATCGATCCCCGTCGGTGGTCCCATTTGGGCTATTTCTCGTTCCAGCCGGTGCACCACGACTGGTGTAACTATCCTGTCTGTGGGATGGTGCATATAAAATATCCCTTGCTGCTAATCGAAAATAGTAGCCCATGAGGTGGCGACAGCGGGTTTCCTCTCTCAGTATCTCTGTTGTCCTTAACCATATGTCTGACGCCATATAATCGTAAATAAAATGTGTTGAGTACGTCGTTAAATAAAACATTTCTTTCTTTCTTTTCATATAACCGTAAATAAAATGTGTTGAGTGCGTCGTTACATAAAATAGTTCCTTCCTATTCCTGATAAATTAATGTACTTCTTTGTTTTGTGTACAATTGTTACGCCGTGTTTGTTTGTTTGTTTGTTTTGTTTAACGACACCACTAGAGCACATTATTTATTAATCATCTGCAACTGGATGTAATTTTGACATAGTTTTGGAGAGGAAACCCGCTGCATTTTTGTCATTAGTAGCAAGGGATCTTTTATTTACACCATCCCACAGTCGCGGAGCACTGGCTGGAACGAGAAATAGCCCAATGAGCCCACCAACAGGGAACGATCCTAGACCGACCGTGCATCAAGCGGGAGATATCCCACTGGGCTACGTCTCTCCCCGTTATGCAGTGTAGACTGGATACTGAAACCAGTATGGGTTTTAATTTCTTTAAACCGTTTTCTACGAACATACGGGTTAATTTGTTTTTTAACTGCATTTGTTTTCAGTTTGAGTTCGCTTGATGCGCCGTTGGTCTAGGATCGATCCCCATCGGTGGGCCCATTGGGCTATTTCTCGTTCCAGTCACTGAACCACGACTGGTATATCAAAGGTTGTGGTATGTGCTATCCTGTCTGTTGTGATGGTACATATAAAAGATCCCTTGCTACTAATAGAAAAATGTAGCGGGCTTCCTCTCTAAGACTACTGGCCGCTGATTAATAAATCAATATCATCTAGTGGTGTCGTTAAACAACAAACCAAAAAATGTTTTCATTTTGATAAAAACCACACAATGTCATGACCTATGGCTGTCGACGGACCAGATAGTTTTCTCCATCCCAACCAGCGCTGAAAACCTGTAATATCAAATGTTGTGGTGTGTGTTTTTTTTTTGTCTATGGAAAACAACATATGAAAGAATAACTGTTAATGGAAAATGTAGTACGTTTCCTCTAATGTTAGTGTCAGACTATCAACTGTCACAAAGAAGTTGGCCAACTACGACTGTCCAGTTGTTAGTCTGAGCGCTCTTAGAACTCGATTTTCGTCGTATAATGATAGGCTCAGACTATCAACTGCCACGACTTCTACGACGGTCCAGTTGCTAGTCTGAGCGCTCTTACAACTCGATTCTCGTCGTATAATGATAGGCTCAGACTATCAACTGCCACGACGTCTACGACGGTCCAGTTGCTAGTCTGAGCGCTCTTACAACTCGAGTCTCGTCGTATAATGATAGGCTCAGACTATCAACTGCCACGACTTCTACGACGGTCCAGTTGCTAGTCTGAGTGCTCTTACAACTCGAGTCTCGTCGTATAATGATAGGTTCAGATTATCAACTGCCACGACTTCTACGACGGTCCAGTTGCTAGTCTGAGCGCTCTTACAACTCGAGTCTCGTCGTATAATGATAGGTTCAGATTATCAACTGCCACGACTTCTACGACGGTCCAGTTGCTAGTCTGAGCGCTCTTACAACTCGAGTCTCGTCGTATAATGATAGGTTCAGATTATCAACTGCCACGACTTCTACGACGGTCCAGTTGCTAGTCTGAGCGCTCTTACAACTCGAGTCTCGTCGTATAATGATAGGTTCAGATTATCAACTGCCACGACTTCTACGACGGTCCAGTTGCTAGTCTGAGCGCTCTTACAACTCGAGTCTCGTCGTATAATGATAGGTTCAGACTATCAACTGCCACGACTTCTACGACGGTCCAGTTGCTAGTCTGAGCGCTCTTACAACTCGAGTCTCGTCGTATAATGATAGGTTCAGATTGTCAACTGCCACGACTTCTACGACGGTCCAGTTGCTAGTCTGAGCGCTCTTACAACTCGAGTCTCGTCGTATAATGATAGGTTCAGATTATCAACTGCCACGACTTCTACGACGGTCCAGTTGCTAGTCTGAGCGCTCTTACAACTCGAGTCTCGTCGTATAATGATAGGTTCAGACTATCAACTGCCACGACTTCTACGACGGTCCAGTTGCTAGTCTGAGCGCTCTTACAACTCGAGTCTCGTCGTATAATGATAGGTTCAGATTGTCAACTGCCACGACTTCTACGACGGTCCAGTTGCTAGTCTGAGCGCTCTTACAACTCGAGTCTCGTCGTATAATGATAGGTTCAGATTATCAACTGCCACGACTTCTACGACGGTCCAGTTGCTAGTCTGAGCGCTCTTACAACTCGAGTCTCGTCGTATAATGATAGGTTCAGATTATCAACTGCCACGACTTCTACGACGGTCCAGTTGCTAGTCTGAGCGCTCTTACAACTCGAGTCTCGTCGTATAATGATAGGTTCAGATTATCAACTGCCACGACTTCTACGACGGTCCAGTTGCTAGTCTGAGCGCTCTTACAACTCGAGTCTCGTCGTATAATGATAGGTTCAGATTATCAACTGCCACGACTTCTACGACGGTCCAGTTGCTAATCTGAGCGCTCTTACAACTCGAGTCTCGTCGTATAATGATAGGTTCAGACTATCAACTGCCACGACTTCTACGACGGTCCAGTTGCTAGTCTGAGCGCTCTTACAACTCGAGTCTCGTCGTATAATGATAGGTTCAGATTATCAACTGCCACGACTTCTACGACGGTCCAGTTGCTAGTCTGAGCGCTCTTACAACTCGAGTCTCGTCGTATAATGATAGGCTCAGACTATCAACTGCCACGACTTCTACGACGGTCCAGTTGCTAGTCTGAGCGCTCTTACAACTCGAGTCTCGTCGTATAATGATAGGTTCAGATTATCAACTGCCACGACTTCTACGACGGTCCAGTTGCTAGTCTGAGCGCTCTTACAACTCGAGTCTCGTCGTATAATGATAGGTTCAGATTATCAACTGCCACGACTTCTACGACGGTCCAGTTGCTAGTCTGAGCGCTCTTACAACTCGAGTCTCGTCGTATAATGATAGGCTCAGACTATCAACTGCCACGACTTCTACGACGGTCCATTTGCTAGTCTGAGCACTCTTACAACTCGATTATCGTCGTATACAACTCCTACGTCCGATTAGTGAATCTGAGTGCACCAGTTGAGATTTGGAGAAATTACAACGCAACTGTCGAGTTGGCCAACACCGTCATGACGGTTGATAGTCTGAGTCCTAGCATAAGACTATTTGTCAGAATTATCAAATGTTTCACATCCAGTCGCGAATTGATTAATTAATCAATGTGCTCTAGTGGTGTCGTTAAACAGAACAGACATAAAATAGCCGAAATTTAAAATTAGCTTCAAACTTTCGTGTAAAAAGAAAAAAAAAACCAGAGGAAAAAATCCCCCTTTTTACAAAGGGCGGGACTTAGCCCAGTGGTAAAGCGTTTGACTGATGTGCGGTCAGTCTAGGATCGATCCCAGCCAGTGCTCCACGACTGGTATAACAAAGGCCGTGCTATGTGCTATCCTGTCATTGGGATGGTGCATATAAAAGATCCCTTGCTGCTAATATAAAAGAATAGCCCATGAAATGGCGGCAGCGGGTTTCCTCTCTCAATATATGTGTGTTTCTTAACCATATGTCCGACGCCATATAACCGTAAATAATATGTGCTGAGTGCGTCGTAAAATAAAACATTTCCTTCGTTTGTGTTAAAAAGAAATAAAATGAAATAAATAAATTTTTAAAAAAAAAGAGTAGGAAAAAATTCCCCTATTCCTTCCCGTATTCTCTTTACAATTGTTCCACTCCGTTGATTTGATACTCGTGTGACAATCATTCCGTTGACACGAGGTCTCCTTTCACTCTTCATTATGTGTTCTACTCGCAGAAATGATACGCAGTTTTTTTTATTTCTAATCGTTAACATCATCTCCGCCGAGACATAATTTGGTGTAATGCATAGTAGCTAAAATGATCGTTTTAATTTTCTGCCTGTCTGGATGTGCCAGCAATGGTTAACTGAACTCGCCCACTGACGTTTCTATCGTAGAATACAGATTTGTTTTTTGTTCTTCTTCTTTTGCATCTCACGCCATGGCTATTTAGTTTAATCGTGTTCGAGTTCATTCATGACACTGATACAAACTATGCACGAGGGAACTTGACAACCCTATCCACAATTAATACATCTTGTTCAAAAAGGGATGTTTGCGTTGGTCGTCAATAATGTGTCCGTTTGTTACTTTTGTTTAACGACACCACTAGAGCATATTGATTTATTAATCATCAGCTATTGGAAGAAGACGTTTGTTTTGTTTAACGACATCACTAGAGCACATTGATCGATTAATTAAATCATCGGCTATTGGATGTCAAACATTTGATACCTCTGACATAAGTCTTAAATAGGAACCCGCTATATTTTTCCATTAGCAGCAAGGGATCTTTTATATGCACCATCCCACAGACAAGGTAGCATATAATACCAATCGTGGTGCACTGGGTAGAGCGTGAAATAGCCCAGTGGGCCCACCGAGTACGCATCAAGCGAGCGCTTTACCACTAGGCTACGTCCCGCCCCTGTACCAGATGACTGTAGAGTGTTACCCATCATAAGCGTACAAGATAGGGGACGGGGGAGGGGGGCGGACAACCAGATACCATTTCTTTCATGCATGTCCATCATTCTACTCTAAAAATTAGTTGTAATCCATGTAAACATGCGTAGTGATTCGTTTGCAACCCTATTATATATAGCTGTTTGGTAGTAATGCTAATATGAATAAATGTTGTTATGCAGATTCTGGCATTTTAGAATAATTCGTGCAAAAGCCAGTCTGCACCACTACACCCGTACGGGAGCCCGTACACCTATGTTACCCATTCATTGGATATTTAGAAGTTCGGCTATAGCAGACGAAAGTGAAATCCATCACATAGTACGAATATCTGAAGATGACAGTGTGTGATCGTGGTTATGAAGTGTTACGCAAGATAACCGTTATCGTTTGACAATGACTACGCAATTCTGGGTGTAGGTTACTAGGACGAGTTCGACCAGTGATACGATTCCCAGAATCTCGTGATAGTCGATATGTTTTTGTTTGGGGGTTTTGTTGTTGTTGTTGTTGTTGTTGTTTTTATATAGGGATGTCTTTAACATTCATTCTCTCTTTCTCTCATCTGTTCATTTGTTAGTTTGTTCGTTCGTTATTCATTCCACTCATCCATATGTTTATTCATTTATCCGTCCATTCATCCACTCATTCATTCATTCATTCATTCATTCATTCATTCATTCATCCATCCATTCATTTATTCAGTCATCATGCATCCATTCTTTCATCTATTCATTTAGTTATGTTTTTCACCAAAATGCAATGATATAATGGGAAGTTCACGAGTATCGTAAAAACATTTATCGAAACTTTCAAAGGTAATATTTATATTTTTTAAAATCATAATTTATGTAAGACCAAATAAAAAATGGGGGGGGGGGGGGGGGGGTCTTGGTTTTTGTTTCTATAGGGTTTTTTTTGTTATTTTGTTTGTTTGTTTGGGGTTGGGTTTTTTGTTGTTATTTTGTTTGTTTGTTCGGGGTTTTTTGGAGGGGTGTCTTTGTTTGATAATTTGTTTTGTTTTGTATTTTGTGTTTTTATTTTTTTGTTTTTGTTGTTGGGTTTTTTTACGGCGGTCTCCGTCCTGTTTAAGTGTGTTGCTTTGACGAAGTTTGGATTGTTTGGGGGGTTTTCGAAGGGGTTCGGGTTTTGTTTTTGTTATTGGGATTTTTGGGTGTGTTTTTTTTGTTTGTTGTTGTTTTTTTGTTTTTTTGTTTTTGGAGGGGTTCGTTCTTTTGCAGTTTGTTTACTCGTTTTGTTTTTGGGGTTAGCTCGTACGTCAAATACTGTCTGCCCTACGCATGACATCTCAGCTTTACTTTAGTGCGCTTCTATACCGGAATAGACCGATTTATATTAATTGTGGAAAACTGGGCCACATTAGATTATAAATACATTTTTCTGGGATCAGTAATTGTTCAGAGAAAAATACCCACATCCCTTTCACCACTCTCAGATTTGCGACGGCAATGAAATGCTGTCGCAAATAAATTTTGCGAAGGCATTGCCGATTGCCGCCGCGAATTTCGAGGACTGCCTACGGCCCCACGGCCCAGGCTTGAGTTTAAACTTTAACACTATAAACACGAGGTCAGCTTCACTCGATAAACTCACCGATGAAAATGACTGAATGATGGCCAACACACGAATCGAGCAGTTAATTCCACCAATTTCAATTTCTGTCAAATATTGACAACTATGCATATCTAATAATTGTCACTCAGACAGATGAATAAAATTAATCTTCGTCCCATGCCAAAATATTAAAAATAACTCCATTACCGTCTTATCTGGTAAATCCATAATTTATACTATCAGCACAAATTTGCATTAGGACAATGGGTTGTCAAAGTTATCTTGGCAGATGCTAAGACGATACGGCAATGATTAAGTACTAACACAATCAACGTGCCAGTGGCTCAAAGATGTCTAGCAGGTTTTATCTGTGTTTATGACATACTGGGCACCATCAGAGTCAAGCTGTCATTGGTCGGTGTTAATATGTTTGATGCCAAAAAGCGCCAAATGTCAAAACAGATTTTCGGTCACCACGTCACCACACATGTGTGATTTTTATATGAATTATGAGATAAGTGGTAAAAAATAGTTGTTAGCCAGGGGCCTAATTCACGAAGGCCTCTTAGGCTCTGCTAGACAACAAAGCATCTTCTTTGCAAGTCTTTTTGCATTGCACTGCGATATCGCAAAGTTGCGATACTTTAGTGAATTAGGTCCTTGAAGGATAAAACAATGCCAGCGAAGTAACGGGAGTGTGTGTTTTGGCGTAGCTAGGGTTGTATATGGGGGTCTAAGCATATTTGCGGGTGAGGGTAGGAGTGTGTGTGTGTGGGGGGGGGGGGGGGGGCTCCCCATACTGTCTATGAAACGTATTCTGAGTAAATATAAAAGGTGGTAATGGTGGTAAAAAATGCCGTGTGTCACATTTCTCTGAGAAAGACCTTTTTCAAGAAGGAAATGTTTTATTTAACGACGCACCCAACACATTTTCTTTACGGTTACAAGATGTCAGACATATGATTAAGGACCACACAGATATTGAGGGAGGAAACCCGCCGTCGCCACTTCATGAGCTACTGTTTTCGATTAGCAGCAAGGGATTTTTTTATATGCATCATCCCATAGACAGGATAGCACATACCACGGCCGTTGATGTACCAGTCGTGACCTTTTGCAAAGATGTCTAACAGAAATACTAATGTCTTGGAGATAATATTCATATCGTTAAACAACTCGTAAGATAAATGGTATCAAAAATGTAACAGATATCCAGAGCCGTAGCTAGCAGGGGGGCAAGGGGGCAGTTGCCCCCCCCCCCCCCCGAAAAAATCAGGAAAGCATAGAAACTTAAAGAAAACTATATTCTTAACTGTTTAAGGAGTTTTAGACTATTAACTACTTGCCCCCCCCCCCACCCCACCCTCGCCCCCAACAAAAAAATCCTAGCTACGGCCCCGATATCCATATTCAAAGTAAGATAATGTAAATAAATTATCATTTTAATTATTTTTAAAAGGTTATATTTGCCGGAAACACGTTAAAATGGCTATAAACTCAGATTAGTCCCTTTACGTAGATACTGATACCTATATATCACCTTCCAACATCGTTTAGATGCCCACAAACTAAGGTTTAACGACGTTTACACAGAACAAGAGTAAGCAATCGGATCTCAATTAACTATACACTTGTTTTTATGAATTCCATTAAGTGGCTACAAATCAGATTTGAAGAAAAACTGGTAACGGTCTTGTCTATTACAAGTATTAAACATGTTTTTCTACTTCAGTATGTGTAATATTATTCATACATCTTCAATACAACAGAAATATTTCTACACTGCGTGCACAATTTGCTTTCAAAATGAGTGAAAATGGATTTTTAAAATGATTTTTACCTGATAGTGATGAATAAAATGTTTGAATTCATCTGTACTTTTGTATGTATATGTATACAATTTTATTGTGCTAATTTTTGTCAGAACAATAACTTATGTTGTATGTGTATACCTAGAACGAAGATAAATATGGTCAAACTTACTGGGACTAAAACATCCAGCTGAACCGAAAGTATGTGATCGTCGCTTAACATAGTCACAGCTTCCGGAAAATTTTAAAAACTATACATTTCCGTTCGTACACTGTGGATTCAAGCAAAAGAACATTTTGCCGGGGAGCCGTCATTATGCAACTTTAACATCCATGGCACATTTATAACCATGCAAAGGTGTCGTTAAATAACAATGACTCTAACGAGAAAATAAAGGAAGGACGGAAGGAAATGTTTTATTTAACGACGCCCTCAACACATTTTATTTACGGTTATATGGCGTCGGACATATGGTTAAGGACCACGCAGATATTGAGGGAGGACACGCGATGTCGCCACTTCATGGGCTACTCTTTTCGATTAGCAGCAAGGGATATTTTATGTGCACGATCCCATAGACAGGATAGCACATGCCACGGCCTTTGCTGTACCAGTAGTGGTGCACTGGTTAGAGCGAGAAATAGCCCAATGGGCCCACTGACGGGGGTCGATCCCAAACCGACCGCGCATCAAGCGAGTGCTTTACCACTGCCCCCCCCCCCCCCCCCCCCCCCCCAGGTGATAAAGAATCGTTGAACTATTATGCACTGAACTTTGGAATGGGAGTTCATGGGTAGAGCCAAAAGTGAAAGTCCAGCTGCCAGTTCGCTGTTAATTACAACCAGTGGCGGATTTGTAACTCATATAAAACCAATTCCACAGACAACATCCATTTAACAACCGCGTCGTCGGTGCCTTGTTTAGGATGTGATTCCAGATTGTGTGTAAATATCTCAAGATAACATTTTCAATTATTTCTTGTTGACGAGAATTTGGAAAGTGTTGCATGCAGTTCTCGAGCAATGGTAATGGTAGACCATTCAACTGATTGGGTTTTTTTATCGTTCCAATCTTTTGACATCCAATAGCCGATGATTAATTAATCAATATGTTTCAGTGGTGTCATTAACCAAACAAAAACTTCGTTCCAATCTGTATATCATAACTGGACAAATGCCGTGGTATGTGCTTTCCTGTCTGTGGGAAAGTGCATATAAAAGATTCCTTGCTACTAATGGAAAAATGTAGCAGGTGTCCTCCGATGACTATATGTCAGAATTACCAAATGTTTGGCTGCCAATACCCGATGATTAATAAATCAATGTGCTCTAGTGGTGTCGTTAAATGAATTTGTTTTAACTTTTGGTGATTGTATAAGATATTTATAATTATTGGAGACTGCGTTTCGTCAAAAATGATTGAATTTTTTCAAAGATAAATTAAGTAAACAAATGGTAGATAATACTCAAAGATTGAAAAAGAGGAATATCGAAGTAACAAAAGTAGATGTCTATTCTATGTAATGAACTATTTGCTATTTATTTTAAAAAATAAACAAGGAAAATAAAGAGAAAGAAAGAACGTACGAAAGAAAGAAGAGACATACGTAAATTATTATATAAATAAATAAACAAAGACATTAAACATCAAGTATTTTAAACCATATACATTATCATGACTAAACCAAATGTGAACTCTAAAGAAAAATAACCCTGCCAAAAAAGAAAGACATTAAAGATGATCAAAGAACTTAATAAAATAGAAGTATTTTAAACCATAAGTATAGGTTAGAAGGCAATAAAGGGACATTCCTGAGTTTGCTGCATTGTAAAATGTGTCCTACTAATTAATATGTCTACGATTAAACTTACATATTAAATATATTTTCTTGTTTAGAATATCAGTGTTTGTATATTTAATGTGTTTCTGGTCGTCGTAATATTTGCAAGAAGCCCAAACTGGATTTTGTCTTCAAATAATTTCGTACGTACGAAAAAATTATATTTTAGGAAATAAAATGAAATTTAACCTAGTACAAATATTAGAACGATCAGCAACACTTTCAATATACAGCCACTAATATTTTATTCAGAAAAATATATTTGATATGTAATTACAATCGTTGAAAAGTCTCTGTTAGTCGATAACATCGTAAAAATTGCAGCAAACTCAGGAATGTCCCTTTAAGACATTTCTTCAGAAATTAGAATGGGCGGAGCGAATCGTAGCCCATTCTCATTTCTGAAGAAACGTCTCAATGTCTTCTAACCTATTCAGACGGCATTTCATTGGCTCATTCTCACAAATGGGCGGAGCATGTAGCACTACGAATTAAGACAGTTTTCGGTCGTTCTTCATTATTAGGGGCGGGACGTAGCCCAGTGATACAGCGCGAGGTCGGTGTGAGATCGATCCCCGTCGGTGGCCCCATTGCGCTATTTCTCGTTCCAGCCAGTGCACCACGACTGGTACATCAAAGGCCGTAGTATGTACTACCCTGTCTGTGGGATGGTGAATATAAAAGATCCCTTGCTGCTAATCGAAAAGAGTAGCCCATGAAGTGGCGACAGCGGGTTTTCTCTCTCAATATCAGTATGGTCCTTAACCATGTCTGACGCCAAATAACCGTAAATAAAATGAGTTGAGTGTGTCGTTAAATAAAACATTTCTTTCTTTCTTTCTTTCTTTCTTTCTTCATGATTAAGACAGACAAAATAAAAGTCTGCTATTGGATGAAATGGGTGGACAACTTCAGTTGCCGTTTAATATGCATTATCACGACTAAACATGTGAACTCTAAAAGAAAGATAACTGCCGGAAAGAATGGAGCAGTTTGATTAGTTTGCGTAACATGCATATGTATTTCCTATATGGCCAGAGAGAAGTGGGGAAAGAAAAATGATCTTTCCCAAAGAAACAAAAACAAAACATTTTTTCCCCTAGATACGTTTTGACGTCATAATAGTGCTTCACTATATAGGCTTTGACGTCACAATTGTTCGGCAACAACAAACAACGGTAACAACAAACAACGGTAACTATTTTTATTTTTTATTTTTTTTATTTTATCAAAGTCAACAACTAACTTACATCATCAGCGATACGTACGTCACAGCTATGACATAACGCTGTTTCTTGTTCTCAACTTGCAAACTTGTTTTCAATAACAGTATCGTTTGAACATCTTCCTTGATAATGGGTAATAAACAGAATTCCCAACTCGCTACTCGGCAATACCGATTATCTCGTACTCGTGAATTGATGATGTCCTCGGCAAAGGCTCGGGAAGGACAACATTAATTCACCTGTGCAAGATAAACGCTATTGATCCGTAGCTCGTTGATTATTCTCAAAAGACCAAAACCTTTAAAGAAAAACGACAGCCTATATGAAAAAAAAAAGAGAACAATGATAACTTTACTAATAAAAATCAATCCAATGGGTCAATGTGATACATACGTTTACTCTACCGATAAGAACAGAATTAAGACTGCCAAAGGAAAGTATAACCCTATCGAATAGTCCTAAGCCAGCAAGAGAAAATAATTAATTTTAAAATAACCGTTTTAACGACACGTCTCAGTGGCGGATCCAGAAAATTCATTTTGTGTGTGTGGGGGGGGGGGGGGGGGGGGGCAGTGACATGAGGTGGAATGCCAAGGGAACTTTGGGGGAGGTTTGGAAGGGGATTGTAAAAACAAAATGAAAATTAATATATAATAAAATTATAACTTACGCAAAATTTACGGTGAAAATATAGGAATCGTATTTACTTTTTTGAACAAGTTCATGATTTAATTATCTCCCTTGTAAATTATTGGATTATTAAGACCAGTGTCGTTTCTTCGTTTCATGATTGCCAATGCATCTGATCGAATTTGAAAAAAAAAGTAATTTAAAGAATTATACCTATAAAAAAGGGATAAGAAGTGCAATTACGATAAAATATCTAAAACTGGTTGAATACGAAGCTAAATAATGATGAAACATTGTCCAGTCATTGAGTGTAAGACTTTAGAATTAAACTTGGAGTTCGATTCGCTTTTTTGGTGGGATTTTTTAGGTCAGGATGGCTTTGCCAGGTATGTTTGCACAGCGGTATTATAAATAAATGTTAATTTAATAATTAAATAAAGATAATTTTTATAGAAATCTCTTTTAAAAACTATATGGTCGATTAAATTTGCTGGAAAGGTCCCATCGGAACAAATATATCATGTTATATCGTGTTTTCGATAGTATAGGATATTAATAAAATGCGAAAGAAAAGATGTATATAATAAATAGACCATTTCGTGGTGTGTTTTGGAAGACAATTGTTTTTTTTATGTCAACGAGTGATGTGTGAAAACCATATTTTCACTTATAGTTTCGTCATACGTGAAAATTAGTCTCTGAGACGTAGTCACTAAGTGGTAAAGGTTTTAAAGTTTGTAAAACGTTGATTCGGAAACTTAAACCGGAAAGGAAAGGAAATATTTTATTTAACGACACACTCAACACATTTTATTTACGGTTATATGGCGTCAGACATATGATTAAGGACCACACAGATATTGAGAGAGGAAACCCGCTATCGCCACTTCATGGGCTACTCCTTTCGATTAGCAGCAAGGGATCTTTTATATATTAGCCTACTACTACCTTTTTGGGGTGGAGGGCGCGGTGTTTTATTGGGAGGGGAGTTGGCTATAAAATGCAAAACATGCGACAGTATACTGGGTTTTTTTACGCTATACGTTAAACCGAACGACCACTTTGCAAATCAATCAAAATAATTTGCAAACGTCTAACGAAAAACGACTGGCTGGTCGTAGGCCACATTGGTGACGCTGGAAAATATGTTATCCGTTTTCGAACCAAGCACTATAGCGTTGTATCCGTCTAGACTCTCTCCCCTGCTAAATTCCATGCACACGCGCCTGATAATAACAACAGCAACAACAATAATAATAATAAATGGTGAGTTCATGTTCCTACTGTTTATTATTTAATTTCAGCGTATTCGCAGTTATTTTCGTCATGAAATAATATATTCTTTATTATTTTCCATGTATATAGGCGGCCCTCATTTGCGAAGTCTCTATACACGGAGGTCGTTTATGTAAAATTCTAAAATACATCATACAATTGTCGTATATATAGCCACATCACTACAAGTCTGTTTTGTCGTGTGCTTTTTATGACTTTGCACAAGAAGAGTTCCAAATTTTAAAAATGAAGTGTGTCATGAAATTCCATTGATCGTAGTTCAGTTAAAATGTTTTTGGATCATACAATAACTTGGTTTGGTATTCCAAATTAATGTAATGTCCATTTATAATCCATATTTAGAGAAATAAGGCCCACTAAATCCGTGACTGAGTGCCTTTAATGTCAAATGGAAAAGGTGCGCAGTTTCTAATTAAGGAAATTAGGCGCAATTTTGAACGTACCGTCGAAAATTAAAGAGGGAGCTACATATGTTTTTGAATTTAGTATGCCGAGAGTAGCTCGTTATTGCGACCTTGTTGATTGTATCGTTGTCTTTAGCAGTTATGACCACTATGTCACTATGGTTACTATGTCCAGACGCAGCATTCTTTCAACACAATCGGACTCCAACAACTCATGAAGCATGATCAAATACATATTTCATTCATTAATTTCATTTCAACTTATTTTCGTGCTTGTATCCAATTATGGTTCAAGCACGCTGTCCTGGGCACACATATCTCAGCTATCTAGGCCGTATGTGCAGGACAATGAGTTAGTTGTAAGTTGATTAGTGAGAGAGAGAGAGAGAGAGAGAGAGAGAGAGAGAGAGAGAGAGAGAGAGAGAGAGAGAGAGAGAGAGAGAGAGAGAGAGAGAGAGAGGAGGGTGCAGTGGTCTTGTACGCCTACCCACTGAGTCGTTAAAACACGCTCTGGGTGGGAGCCGGTACCGGGCTGCGAACCATGTACCTACCAACCGTATGTCCCATGGCTTAACCACGACACAACCGAGGCCAGTTGAATTACATATCCCGAATTGACAAGATGTAGTAGGTGACCCTCCGAACCTTGTTTAGCCCGTGTCCTCGACACAGATCTTTAGGGGCGGGAGGTAGCCCAGAGGTAAAGCGCTCGCTTGATGCGCGGTCGGTCCAGGATCGATCCCCGTCGGTGGGCCCATTGGGCTATTTCTCGTTCAAGCCAGTGCTCCACAACTGGTGTAACAAAGGCCGTGGTATGTACTATTCTGTCTGTGGGATGGTGCATATAAAAAGATCCCTTGCTGCTAATCGAAAAGAGTAGCCCATGAAGTGGCGACAGCGGGTTTCCTCTCTCTAGATATATCTGTGTGGTCCACAAGACTGACGCCATATAACCGAAAATAAGATGTGTTGATTGTGTCGTTAAATAAAACAGTTACCTTCCTTCCTTCAACACAGACCTCATACCACTACGGTTGTGGCCACGGACAGCCTCTTTGACCCCTAATTTGGCCACAAGCTGGCAGGAATTAAATTAAATTAGATTAATGAAGCTAATACATATGCAGTGTTAATAACAGAGTTATAGTACGCGAAGGACCCCACGGCCTATATCGTTAGCAAAGGGTGGAAATAAAACTGGGTGATGATTTCCTGACGAATCTTAACGAGACCATGTCGTAGTAAAAGTACAAAAGGCATGATGTCAACACTGGGTCGTATATTGGGCAAATCAATACAACACATCGACCTTATTCCTGTCTTGGAGAGATTATATGTATATATATATATATATATATATATATATATATATAATATATAAAAGCACTAGTTTGTTTTGATGTAAGGACATCCAAAATGACGTCATTTGAGTTTGACGTCATTTCCATTCAAAAATATACCGCGCCACATATTCTTACGTCATTTGAATATCTAGTAATGGCGGACTGGAATTAAAGTTGCGTGTACAGTTTACAAAAACACGTTGTATTAACTTGAGCTTATATGATAAAGAGATTATTACCCTCGTGTATTTCGGTATCGTCAGTATCATATATTAGGAATAAAAATAATGTATTATGCTCGCCAGAGGCTCGCATAATACAATTTTTATTCCTAATATATGATATTGACGATACCGAAAAACACTGGTAATGAGAGAGAAAGAGAGAGAGAGAGAGAGAGAGAGAGAGAGAGAGAGAGAGAGAGAGAGAGAGAGAGAGAGAGAGAGAGACAGAGACAGAGAGACAGAGAGAGACAGACAGATAGAGACAGATATTGAGGTAGAGGGAGACAGGGATAGAGACACACACATAGAGAGAAACAGACAGACAGAGGGAGACAGACATACAGAGACACAGAAAGTCACACACACACACACACAGAGACAAACATAGAGAGAGAATGGAAGGTGAGCCACTTCTACTCACAAAATGCAGTAAGGAATATTTTATATGCATTTGTTATTGGCAAGTCAATATATATCACGACCATTGGTGTATTGGGATGGAAAACGTGCATGCTTATTATATACTGGCAGACGCATTCCACTGTCGCTCAGCTATGAAATATTTATTGGTTGATATTAGCCTGCAAAAAATACTTGATCTGCTACAGCGTTTAATTTGATTATGGCGAATTTGAAGAATATACATAACGGTAATAGGCATTACGGAACTAAGAAATTTCGGATGTTTACAATCGTAGACGGAAGAGCATCAAGCGGAACCACTTTGTACGCATGACCATAATCCAATCCGTGCGTGATTGGCAATGGAATTACTTGAAGATTCATTTAGTGCTAGAGGACGCTACTTGTAACCGGTGTAGATGTTTAATAAGTATTGGCTATGGAAATTGGTCCTGCGTCAAAATTCAGTTTGTACAAGTAGAAATTGGCTGCTAAATTGACAAAGTGGTTGAGTAATTGGCGACGCGTTAAAGACCCACTGTCGTGTTTGTTACTGTATAATTTATACAACGGGGGAAATTGGGAAAATAAAATAAATATCGTGGATTTTGTAAAGTGTTATTTTTTACATTTAATCTTCAAATAATATAATCACACACGTACCCCCCCCCCTCTCTCTCTCTCTCTCTCTCTCTCTCTCTCTCCCCCCCCCCTCTCCCTCTCTCTCTCTCTCTCTCTCTCTCTCTCTCTCTCTCTCTCTCTTCTCTCTCTCTCTCTCTCTCTCTCTCTCTCTCTCTCTCTCTCTCTCTCTCTCTCTCTCTCTCTCTCTCTCTCTCTCTCTCTCTCTCCTTCCCCCTCCCCCTAATATGTTTCTGGCTCTTGCAGCTCATAAGAAGCGGTTACGTTGATGGTTTTTCCTTTTCTGGCCGTTTTATCTCTCGGAAGTTGTCCTGGTCGAGGACGGTTACAAACACTCATTCAACCTTGAAATTGTTGAAAGATGCACTTAAAGGGACACCCCTGAGTATGCTGCATTGTAAGATGTTTTTGACTAATAAAATATGTCTACGATTAAACTTACTTATTACCCCAGCGGTCACTCATAACAGGGAAAATATTTTCCATATTTTCTCGGTGAGAAATATTCTGCATTGGTCTAACAATAATACTATTGGACAATTTGACGCTTACAAACCAATGGCCTTGACGTTACTAAATATGACGTCATCACGATTTGGCAAACACACAAAAATGACGTCATATACTTTAACGAGTTTGCGTTTACGTCTCTCTGTTTTTAGTGTTAAATTTATAACAAAATGTCATTTTAATGCAATTCCTTATAGATTTTGTAGCAGAATAAAGAAAACTTTTGTTTTGAAAATTATCTATGAACGTGATTAAATTACAAAGTTATAGCAGTTCTCAGAACAGTGCGTAAAGTGGTTCATCGTTCCTATACAGGTTGGCCTTCGTGCACGTGCGTCGAAAATAAAGGCTTTTAGAGAAAAAATTAGAGGTAATAAATAGAATAACAAACTCGATGCCAGTTATTATTAAATTTATGTCCCTCGTGAAATAATTTTCATTGACAACTGAAAATTATTTCACTCAGGACATAAATTTTATAATAACTGGTAACTCGTTTATTATCCTCTATGTATTACATACATTTTCTTGTTTAGAATATCAGTGTCTGTATATTCAGTGTGTTTCTGGTCGTCTTAATATCTATAAGAAGCCCAAACTGTATTCTGTCTTCAAATAATTTCGTACGTATGAAAAAATATATATTTTCGGAAATAAAATAAAATTTAACCTAGTACAAAATATTAAAACGAACAGAAACACGTTTAATAATATACAGCCACTAATATTTTATGCACAATAATATATTTGATATGTAATTATAATCGTTAACATCTTAAAAAGTGCAGCAAACTCTGTCCTTTTAAACATTCCCAGCTACCCGTTGTTGCGAAATTCCATCTCCGAGTATTCCCAATGCTCGCTCGCTCTGATCATTGCCGAGTCGTGGCATCGTTTCACACTGATTTATCCAACAATCATTTTGTGCCTTTTATGCGTCCAACGTATGCGGTTTGCACGTGCAAAGTATTGCGAACATACTGCACACATTTTCAGTTTTACACCAGATTTTGAGTTTTCTCATTTTGTGTTAACCGCATGAAAAAGATCCCCGTTATAAACTCGGAAACCCATTTTTTAAATGCGGGAATACACCTTAGAAAGTTATGATAATACATTCATAGATTCATAGATATACATTAGATATTTTATGAGTATCACATTAAAACCAAATGTATATAAACCAAAAATATAGTTAGATAGATAGATAGTCTCTCTCTCTCTCTCTCTCTCTCTCTCTCTCTCTCTCTCTCTCTCTCTCTCTCTCTCTCTCTCTCTCTCTCTCTCTCTCTCTCTCTCTCTCTCTCTCTCTCTCTCTATCTCTATCTGTCTCTGTTCCTATCTCTGTCTCTGTCTCTTAAGTTATTATTCCATTCAAAGCAATAATAATTCAGCATATTGATTCATCTGTCGCGTACTATAATTAATTAATATAGTGCAGACTGACAACAATTGTTATTTCCTGTCAGGAGTTTCGGCACACGCAATAACATCAGAAGGGTTGGTAGGAAATTAAACTGTTTACCGTTTAGATAGCTACAATTACTGCGGTAATGTGCTTTTGGCATCCCAGTCAGCTCCGACAGGCCAACACGAGGTAATATAATTAATGTCTGTCTGTGTGTGTTCAATTAAGGGTCAAGCACGCTGTTCTGGGCGCCAGTTTCAGCTGCGTGAATTGTATTTTAAGACCAGGAACTATAACCATGTCGTCACATTGACAACTCATGCCCACTGTGCTGCTTCTGTTGTTGTTGTTGCTGATAATGATGATGATGACGATGATGATAATGATGAATATCATCATGATGATGGTGATGATGATGATGATGACGACGACGATGATGATAATGATGAATATCATGATGATTATGATGATGATGATGGTGATGATGATGATGATGACGACGACGATCACGTTCATCGTCATAATCATCATTTATTTATTTACAATTTATATTCATAAGTTCAAGTACATTGTCGTGGTTTCTTGCCACATATTTCAGCTATATATCGAGAGATAGAGAGAGAGAGAGAGAGAGAGAGAGAGAGAGAGAGAGAGAGAGAGAGAGAGAGAGAGAGAGAGAGAGAGAGAGAGAGAGAGAGAGAGAGGGAGAGGGAGAGAGAGAGAGAGAGAGAGAGAGAGAGAGAGCGGGCAAGGGAGAGAGAGAGAGAGAGAGAGAGAAACACACACACAGAGAGAGAGAGAGACAGAGCGGGCAAGGGAGAGAGACAGACAGAGCGGGCAAGGGAGCAAGAGAGAGAGAGAGAGAGAGAGAGAGAGAGAGAGAGAGAGAGAGAGAGAGAGAGAGAGAGAGAGAGAGACAGACAGACAGACAGACAGAGAAAGACAGAGACAGAGAGCGGGGAAGGGAGAGAGGGAGAGCAGAGTGAGATCCTTACACGGACGGAGTAGTTATCCTCATACTGGTGATGGAATTATGAGCTGGGATGTGACATGAACTGAACACATTTCACCTGCTGATGGCTCAAGGCCGATGGTGGTTTGTAGTTTTGTTTGCCAGCTATTTATTCGACATTACTGCCCTGTGGACTCTCCAACTGACGTATTAATTGTAGAGCTTTCATTTAGAGTCATAGATTTCTGGTTTTTATTTGATTGACATCCTAATGCATGCGGATGACTGCCAGATGTTGTATCCTAATGACAGATAAACGACACTGATGTGGCGCTAATAAAAATAGATCGGTTGTCAGAAGAAGGAATGAATGGAGAGAAAGACGAAAGAAGAAAAGTACAAACAAATGTAAAAAAGACGTTTGTTTTCTTTAACGACACAACTAGAGTACGTTGATTTATTAATCATCGGCTATTGGATGTCAAATATTTGGTAATTTTGACATATAGTCTTAGAGAAGAAACCCGCAACATTTTTTTTTTTCATTTAGTAGCAAATGATCTTAAACTCTTTTTATATGCACCATCCCTCAGACAGGATAGCACATATCACGGCCTTTGATATACCAGTCGTGGTGCACTGGCTGGAACGAGAAATAGCCCAATGGGCTCACTGACGGTGATCGATATCAAATCGACAGCGCATCAAGCGAGCGCTTTACCACTGGGCTAAGTCTCGCCCCAAGAAGAAAAGTAGAAACAAATTAATGCGCAGGTAACATGATGATAAATGAATGAAATGGCAAAGCGAGCACTCAGACTTCAATCAAACAGACCCCCATCAACAACCTCAGTACAGGGGAACAAGTTACAATCTTTAGACTGCACAGGATACTGTAGACTGCAGTCCCACCTTGCCAGGATTAAACTTGTCCCCTCTCCAATCTGTCCCTGTGAACAAGCTGCAGAAACTGTTGAACACATCCTACAATACTGGCAACAACACAGCCAACTCAGAGATGTTCACTGACCAACACCGACAAACAAAGAAGAAAACCTTTATGGAGACCAGGAATCCATCCGTGTCACTGTGAGAGTCATCCTGACAGCAAACATCTCTCTGTGATATCATTATAAGAAGGAACGACAAGAAGATGAACAGAATGACGGTATAATTTGTAAGGTAGAAACCATTTTGGAACCTTCATCATATGTAACCAGCCTCGGTGGCGTCGTGGTTAGGTCATCGGTCTGCAGGCTGGTAGGTACTGCGTTCGGATCCTAGTCGAGGTATGGGATTTTTAATCCAGATACTGACTCCAAACCCTGAGTGAGTGTTCCGCAAGGCTCAATGGGTAGGTGTAAACCACTTGCACCGACCAGTGATTCATAACTGGTTCAACAAAGGCCATGGTTTGTGCTATCCTGCCTGTGGGAAGCGCAAATAAAAGATCCCTTGCTGCTAATCGGAAAGAGTAGCCCATGTAGTGGCGACAGCAGGTTTCCTCTCAAAATCTGTGTGGTCCTTAACCATATGTCTGACGCCATATAACCGTAAATAAAATGTGTTGAGTGCGTCGTTAATTAAAACATTTCTTTCATCATATGTGGTTGAGCGCTCCCTTTCGTCGCAGGACCGAAATACCTCGGTGGGTCCATTCAACTGATTGGGGAGTTTCTCGTTCCATCCGGTGAACAACAACTGATCAAAGGCCGTGGTATGTGCTTTCCTGTCTATGGGGAAAGTTCATATAAACGATCCCTAGCTGCATTAGGAAAAAATGTAGCGAGTTTCCTCTGATGACTATGAGTCAGAATTACCAAATGTTTGATATCCAATAGCCGATGATTAATTAATCAATGTGATCTAGTGATGTCGTTAAACAAAACAAACTTTTAACTTATTCATCATACATGTATATGCATACTTATACCTAAACACTCCCAAAATATTCAATATCCATCCAATATGGCGTATATAAGGAAGGTAGGAAATGTTTTATTTAACATCTGGTTAAGGACATACAGACATCTGGTTAAGGACCACACAGATATTGAGAGAGGAAACCCGTTGTCGCCACTTCGTGGGTTACTCGTTTCGATTAGCAGCAAGGGATATTTTATATGCACCATCCCACAGATAGCATAACAAATACCACAACCTATGATATACCAGTCGTGGTGCACTGACTTGAACGAGAAATAGTCCAATGGGCCCACCGACGTGGATCGATCCCAGACCGACCGCGCATAAAGCGAACGCTTTACCACTAGGCTACATCTTACATAAATAACCTTCATGGATGGTAATTAATTTTGCACGTATCTTGCTGGTGCTATCAACAGTTGAGTGTTGATGCAGGTTTACACGAAGCGAAACTTGCGGATTACGTGCCCATTGTTTGGCTAAAACTGAAGGGTACTTTTGATCCAAAAAAAGAAAGAAATGTTTTATTTAACGACGCACTCAACACATTTTATTTACGGTTATATGGCGTCAGACATATGGTTAAGGACCACACAGATTTTGAGAGGAAACCCGCTGTCGCCAATACATGGGCTACTCTTTCCGATTAGCAGAAAGGGATCTTTTATTTGCGCTTCTCACAGGCAGGATAGCACAAACCATGGCCTTTGATGAACCAGTTATGAACTCAGTGTTTGGAGTCGGTATCTGGATTAAAAATCCCATGCCTCGACTGGGATCCGAACCCAGTACCTACCAGCCTGTAGACCGATGGCCTAACCACGACGCCACCGAGGCCGGTCAGGTTTGCACGAAGCGAAACTTGCGGATTACGTGCCCATTGTTTGGTTAGAACTGAAGGGTACTTTCGATCCAAGTCGGACTCTGATCGGTTCTGCAAGAAGAGACATTCCAAGGGATTAAAGCGGCAATGACAGGTTTATATGTATAATGCAGTCTCGCATGGTACCGTTATGGCCTTCTTTCAGCTACTAGTGATCCCAGCGGGGCAGTGTAGAGCCGTGTTTAGCGAGGGTGGTGGGGCGAGAAGCTCATCCCCCCTCCCCCTCTCGCCTCCAATTATTGGGGAGAGTGTGTGTGAGCACATCGATTTATTAAACATCGGCTATTGGATGTCCAATCTGATTAAAATTAGCTCTACTTGTCTACCAGTAGATATAACAGCATTGCGTGGACTCCCATATCCAGGTGACATTTCATCTATAAATAACAATTTACATATCGACCAATTACACTTCGCCTTCTATACCGTTATTCGGGAGCATTCAAATTCTAAAAAATATCGGGTGAGACTATTTATGCAATAGGTTAACTTGTTGGTCTATTTCAACATTGAAAGAACAGGGGGGAAAAGTGCAGTAATAAACTCTGGATTGTATACCAGTATAAACAGATTTTATGGCTGTACCATCACGGGTTTTTTTCGTCTTAAAACGAATTTTATATAAAAAAAAATTATATTGAAATTAGTTTCCGGCATACTTCGTAATTCACCCGAACCATTTCGTATACCCTCGGCATAATCCCGAATGTTTTCAAATTCTTTTCAAATCACTGGCATGATTTTGCAAGTAAGGTTTTGATTGGTCGAATGAAAGGTCAACTGGACATGAACTCCAACGGGCTGCTGTTAGATCCACATGTAATAGTGGAGCTAATTTTAATTAGATTGTTGGATGTCAAGCATTTGGTAATTCTTTCTTTTTTTATTATTATTTTTTTATAATTGCATTTCGGCACTTTATTGCAAAACGACACTCTACATATTATAGCGCATTATACTACAGAACAAATACTTATTTTTTAAGAAGGATACGTCAAATAGCCTTTGTTTAAAATGCACCGTGGGGCAATTCAACAATTTTGTTTTCTCCAGTGTTCTACTATAATGATTTTTTTTGGTATAGCCTCCTACGCTCGTCTTCCAAATAACCATATTGGGGCATCTTTTATCGTGATTGGTGTAGAAGACGAAAACTGGATTACTTTGGCTATAAAAACCTTGAATGTTTCAGGTCAAATAGTTCCGACATATCTAGGTCATATTTTCTTTCAGATCCGCGAGGAGTGACGTCACACTAGACCGGGGGGGGGGGGGGGGGGGGGGGGGGGGGGGGGGGGGGGGGGGGGGCTGTGAATTTCGCCATGGTGTAATTAGGTTTACGGCGTAACAATTACGTGGATACAGTCAATCCGGCTTTGAACATTTCATTTCATTTATTGCAAGATATTTTCGTGCTTATATCTAATTTAGGTTCAAGCACGCTGCCCTGGGCACATACCTCAGCTATCTGGGCTGTATGTCCAGGACAGTGTGGTTAGTTGTTAGTTGGTTAGTGGTTAGTGAGAGAGAAGAGGGTTTAGTAGTCGTACACCTACCACACTGAGTCATTAAAACTCGCTCTGAGTGTGAGCCGGTACCGGGCTGCGAACCCTGTACCTAACAGCCTTATGTCCGATGGCTTAACCACGATGTCACCGAGGCCGGTAGGCTTTGAACAGCCTCGATTTCGTAGTTAAAAATTAAAGGTTGTTTTGTTTTGTTTTGTTTAACGATATCACTAGAGCACTTTGATTTATTAATCATTGGCTATTGGACGTCAAACATTTGGTAATTTTGAAATATAGTCTTAGAGAGGAAACTCGCTACATTTTGCCATTAGTAGCAAGGGATCTTCCATAGACATGCTAGTACGTACCACGGTATTTGATACACAAGCCGTGGTGCACTGACTGGAACGAGAAATAGCCCAATGTGTCCACTAACGAGGATCGATCCTAGACCGACCGCGAGTTCGTAGTGATCAGTCGATCAGGTTTTATAAAAGTAAAATAAAGAAAAAGAAAAGAAAAGAAAAATCACATTCGTTATATTTAACCACACCGCTAAAACAAAATGATTTGTTAACCATCGGCTATTGGATGTTAAACATTTGTTAACCATCGGCTATTGGATGTTAAACATTTGTTAATAGCATAAAGTAACATTCCCGAGTTTGCTGCATTGTAAGATGTTTCCGACTAATAAAATAGTTCTACGATTAAACTTACATATTACATACATTTTTTCTTTTTTTTAGAATATCAGTGTCTGTATATTCAATGTGTTTCTGGTCGTCTTAATATTTGTAAGAAGCCAAATTTGGATTTTGAATTTTTTAGGAAATAAAATGAATTTTAACCAAGTACAAATTTTAGAACTATGATAAACACATTTAATATACAGCCACTAATATTTTATGCAGAAAAATATATTTGATATGTAATTACAATCATTTGTGTCTCTTCTTTTTCTTTTGTGTAATTCTTTTGTTTATTTATTCCATCTAGTTACCTTTAGCTCACACGCGTACGAGACGGGTTAGGAGGCAACTGCACACACACACACACACACACACACACACACACACACACACACACACACACACCAATTCTCCTAGTGCTGGAGCAAATCCTCAAATTTGGGCAAAAACGATAGAGTTATTCGGGCAAAATATGCTAACCTGAGGCCTTTTTACCATGAATTTTCATCATTCTAAAAGCAACATTATTTGTAATAGTATGTGTGCGTAGTGATTCGTTTGCAACCCTATATAGCCCCCCCCCCCCCCCCACCCCACCCCACACCCCACCTAAAAATGGAAGCATATACGCCTATGCTACAGCTATTCAGGAAGGAAATGTTTTATTTCTATTTCTTACATATCCTAAAAAACAAGGTTTTAAACAAATTTTAACATATTTATCGACTAAAAAAAAAAAGTAAAGTTTGTTTTATTTAACGACGCCGCTAGAGCACATTGATTTTTTTTATCTTATCATCGGCTATTGGACGTCAAACATATGGTCATTCTGACACTGTTTTTAGAGGAAACCCGCTGTCGCCACATAGGCTACTCTTTTTACGACAGGCAGCAAGGGATCTTTTATTTGCGCTTCCCACAGGCAGGATAGCACAAACCATGGCCTTTGTTGAACCAGTTATGGATCACTGGTTGGTGCAGGTGGTTTACACCTACCCATTGAGCCTTGCGGAGCACTCACTCAGGGTTTGGAGTCGGTATCTGGATTAAAAATCCCATGCCTCGACTGGGATCCGAACCCAGTACCTACCAGCCTGTAGACCGATGGCCTGCCACGACGCCACCGAGGCCGGTTTTTATCGACTAAAAGTTATTTACAACCTTTTGCACTTGTAGCTAACTTACGCGTCACAGACACATGATTGCCATGTTAACTATACGTCACAGTGTAATTGATTTTCACCGTGCTGAGGGTATTTTTTACTATTGGACGTATGGCATTGGTGATCTGACCATCATCACCTAGGAGCAGCCAGTCGTATGTCTTGAACTTGTTTACACACATTCGTGTGTTAACAACAATGTGTTATCAAAAATAACGCATGGTGTTCTCACCAACGGATGTGTAAAAAAACAAATATGTACACAGCAATAATAAATATCATCAGTGGACCCATTGTGTGATTCGGGGGTGTATAGATATGTTAAAGACGTAGCTCTACTTTTAGTACGTTTAATATACAAATGCATTTTATTGAGCTTATTAATTCAGGCGGGAAAAGTATATATTTGCCGTGCCTTCTCTTGCTTGGTATATATGGTGATATATTATCTGTATGGTAATTTAAAGAGCGGGGAAACCATCACTTTGATAAATTGATGGCATCCTTTGTTACAGAGTAAACAACTTGCTACAGCTTTGCCATGATGAATTTCTTTATATTTCCATGATAAACATAGATGCGGGATTTAGCTCAATCGATTCAACGCTAAGCCTGAGGTGCTTGCGTCGCAGGATCGAATCACCTCGGTGGATCCATTCAACCGATTGGGTTTTTTCTCTCGTTCCAAACAGTGCACCGCAACTGGTCAAAGGCCGTGGTATGTACTTTCCTGTCTGTGGGAAAGTGCATATAATACAAGATCCCTTGCTGCTGTTGGGAAAATGTAGCGGGTTTCCTGTGACGACTACGAGTCAGAATTACCAAATATTTAACATCCAATAGCCGATGATTAATTACTAAATGTGCTCTAGTGGTGTATGAAACAAAACAAACTTTAACTTTATGTTAAAGGTGAAGCATCAAAGTTATACTACGGAGGGGTGTTAACGTTTAAAAAGGCACATCCAGTATTTCTGGAAGGGTGGGTAAAGCGCTCGCTTGGTGCGCGGTCGGTCTGGGATCGATCCCCGATGGTGATCACATTGGGCTACTTCTCGTTCCATCCAGTGCACCACAACTGGTATATCAAAGGCCGTCTGTGGGATGATGCATATAACAGCTTCCTTGCTTCTAATCGAAAAGAGTAGCCCATGAACTGACGATAGCTGATTTCCTCTCTCAATATCCAGTGTTCGAGATTAACGGTATCCCAATATCCCGGGGATACCAGAATTTAATTTTGGATACGACTTCAATAACCCAGTATCCCACATGGATACCATATAATGTTGTTGATTTTTTTAATCCTGCATTTTTATTTTTCGATAAAACAATGAAAATCGTCATTTACCTGTGAAGTTAAGTAACAGTGTCGTCCAAGTTTGTTACGATGTTATTTATGAATATTATTTAAGCCGGGATACTAAATTCTCAGGTGGGATACCAGGTTTTGAAATGTTAGTATCCAACTGGGATACTGCCCAATTTTTTTAATCTCGAACACTGAATATCTGTCCCGTACGGACGAAAAATGGAATGCAGGGCACACAATATAATAGGGGAGATCGCAAGCTTGTTTCTTTTTGTTTTAACTTAAAATATATTTCAGGTTCCTACAGGCCTACTCAATAAAAGCTTGGTATATACTACCCTGTCTCAGAAAGTGTGTATACCAGATCACTTGCTGCTGTATCGTTAGGAATAACCTACGAGACGGCAGCGGGTTTCCCCTCTCTCTCTCTCTCTCTCTCTCTCTCTCTCTCTCTCTCTCTCTCTCTCTCTCTCTCTCTCTCTCTCTCTCACTGTGTGTGTGTCTCTTTCTTCTCTCTCTCTCTCTCTCTCTCTCTCTCTCTCTCTCTCTCTCTCTCTCTCTCTCTCTCTCTCTCTCTCTCTCTCTCTCTCTCTGTGTCTCTCTCCCTCTCTTTCCTGCGGGCCTACTCAAGCACATTTAATAACATTCGATTAGGTGGAACTGCCTGTAATAAAATCAAACGTTATCTGATCTCATTTCAGTGGCACGCTTCGAAAACCTCATCTCGTGCATTATCGTGCATAATCATATTAAACGAATTACTCCCTGAAACGTTTGTTTTTTTCGTGTGTTTTTTTCAAGAGAAGTTTAAAGTTTGTTTTGTTTAACGATACCACTAGAGCCCTTTGATTTATTAATCGTTGGCTATTGGATGTCAAACATTTGATATATCTGACATGCAGTATTAGAGGAAACCCGCTACATTGCAAAAAAGGTTGGGTTGTTTGGAGATGGGCAAATTGGTCGAGTAATTAAAGTGGCATTATCGTTTTCGTACTTTTTCCTTTATGCGAAAAAAAAAGAAAGAGAAAAAAGATATAATATATAAAAATATTGTGGTATTTGTAAAGACTAAGTTTTTTACATTAAATCTTCAAATAATGCAATCACACACACACAATCTCTCTCTCTCTCTCTCTCTGCCCCCCCTCTCTCTCTCTCTCTCTCTCTCTCTCTGCCCCCTCGTCTCTCTCTCTCTCTCTCTCTCTCTCTCTCTCTCTCTCTCTCTCTCTCTCTCCCTCCCTCCCTCCCTCTCTCTCCCTCCCTCCCTCTCTCTCTCTCTCTCTCTCTCTCTCTCTCTCTCTCTCTCTCTCTCTCTCTCTCTCTCTCTCTCTCTCTCTCTCTCTCTCTCTCTCTCTCAACCATATGAACACATTAGACGTATAAATGCCACAGCTTAAAACGTTCTGTGATGTCGTGAAAGAAATGCAACTTCCCTTTCTTCTCCGTTAAGTGAACTGTCTGGCCATTGTGTTACATGACAGCTAACGGTGACAATCCCACCTGCAGCCATGATGGGCACTCACTTTGTGGAGACAAAAAGACAAAGGCTGCCGGATTCCATCGACTGAAGTCCAGAGCGACCAGCACAGAACAATGAATCAACAGAGTGTCAAGTTCTATAGGATATATGACCATATTTAAGAGCAGTTACCGGCCTCGGTAGTGTTCATACCTAAATTCAAATTTAATAATGCCAACTGGGCAGGCTTCACAAGCGAATGTAGCAAAATTAAACCAGCGTTCAATCAGTTCCAATGGCCGCATACATCCCAGTAGAAAACTTCATTTCGCTGACAAAAACAACGAAATGAAGGACCCCCAAGTCGAGCACACGAAAGCACGTGCAGTGTGCACAAGCGAAACAAACACGTCTTACTGCGTGGAGCTCCAGACTGGGAATGTTAGAATCAATCTCCGAAGCCAACCACAATAAACCAATTACGCCTAATTACTTGCTTAACCCTGATAAATACCTTAAACTTAAAACCTTTAAAGCAGTATACCAATTCGTCCAGTCCACCAAATCTAAACTATAAAAGCCACGTGCCACCCGCCGTGCCAGCGTTCGATCGGTGCGGACCGCCAACCCGACCTTAAGCACACGACCGACAAGCACTCCAACCCGGGGTTCAACGGCGGGACGGTAGCGAATGATTAATGAACTTTATTGCCATTACTGTAAATATTATTAGGTTCTGAAACTCGTTTATGCAATTGGTATACACCACCTTCAACTTCAACTTCTTTATTCACATAAAGACCACCAACGGTGGTACATGTGCCAAGGTGGATGGTGGCAATATACATGTATAACATACTGTACATACATATAATATATACTGCTACAAATAATAAACTTAATTACTGTTGATCTCTAAATTTTGTCATTATAAGACTAACAAATTTACTAAGTTTTCGTAATCTTGACAGCCGTTTCTCTTGAAACAACATAGAAAACTTATAGAAGTTTGGTCGTGTTATAAATTCTTTTTTTTTAAATAATTTTCTTTCTGTCAAAAATGCAGGACATTCAAACAAAGCATGATATTCATCTCCTACACACTCATTCTGGCATAATGTACAATATCTTTCCAAGTAAGGGATGTTACTCCAACGACCTCGTTCTACAGGTAATAAGTGGTTACCAGTTCGAAATTTAAGCAATGGAAGTGATACAGTTTTTGGCAGAAATATGTAAAATTCTTGATTAAATTCTGGTTTAATACAATTATAAGTTTTACCTTTTGAGGTATTTAACTTATTACTATTCCATTCTTGGCGAAATTGATCTTTAAGTCTTGTTTCTATTAAAGATATCAACCATCCCTTACTTGAGAAACATTGTTGTTGCCACACAAAACTCAGCCCACAATTATCTAAAATACATTTAACATTATCTAACCAAGGAGACATAAATCCGTTACAATATTTATATAATAAATTCTTATATAAAATAGAGATTAATTTATTATTCTTATCCAAAATAATTTTACACCAATATGATATTATCCTTTTATATATTTGTAAACGAATCGGCATTTTACCTGTTTCTCCATACAACATATAATTAGGAGTGTTTTTCTATAATTTTAAACAAATTTTAATAAAATTACTTTGTAAGCGTTCAAGAATATCAATATTACTATATCCCCAAATTTCAGAACCATATGTCATAATTGGTATAATCATATGATCATAAGTTTTAAAAATGCAATCTAATGGCAAACTGATATTTCTAGATTTTCTTAATAAAGAAAAAGTTGCCCTTTTGGTGGCCCTTAAATTGGTTACTAATTAGCCAATCAACAGCATTAAGCAATCAAACAAGATCGGATACGACTAATTACCACTTTTTTCTTATAGCATTCCCATTGGTCTAATCCAGCCAATCGCGAACATGTAAATAAACTGCACAATTGTGTTTTGCACTCGCACCATGTTCTTTATTACTGATGCATGAAATCATGATTGACTAAGGTATGTCAACTAGGGCAACTGAGGAAATAGCAAGCAGAAAAAACAAGATTGACTTAAAAGACAAACCAAGTAAGCCTACCAAAATATTCTACATTACGAACGGTTACTAACATATAGTTACCATTCATTTCGCCTCAATCATGCCATTTCTTCATAAAATAATTATTCAGGGGGCGGGAATAAAAAAATTCTTAATTACTTAGCTGTCAACTATACTCCTGTACAATTGCTACTAGATACTATTAACCTTTTTTTTTCTTTCATTGATTGGTAATAAAGTTAAGTATGCCAAGCATTAGGCTTTTTAAACCAATACCTACACTATAAGGGTTCCACCCTTCAAATTAGATAGCTAGATTAGTCTAACTCCCCCTCCGTCATTGTGTTCAATGCTATACAAAGACGGAGGGGGATGGGTGGTCATGATGATCGTTGAATTCACTAGAATAGGGACGTAAGACAATAAGTACAACCTTAACACCAAACTGGGATTTACATACAGACTACACGCTCACTGCAACAGTACACAGGATGCATTGACTAATGATAACAATGCATCCGCCCCCCCCCCCCCCCCCCCCCCCCCCCCCCCCCCCCCCCCCGCCCCCCCCCCCCCCCCCCCCCCCCCCCCCCCCCCCCCCCCCCCATTTAATGGCCCAGCACGTGCTCCAATAAGGAACCGGACAAAAGAATACCGGTTCCGAGTACACAATTGCAATGCACCCGAGGGAAGCTGAACAAATGAATATCAGCCTCCCCCACCCAATCCCCAAATACTTGCTGCTGGAGTAAACTTGTACCTGGTGTCACTAGGAGGAAACGGAGGACTACGCCAAAATCATCACGTCGACCACCCCGGAACAAAACGCCTTGCCTACCAGTGCCTACACAATTGCACGAGTCTCCCTTGGGTTGTCATGCCACGACCAGAAGAGGTCAGGTCCTTATAAGGACCCAACGGGCAACCTAGGGAGACAACCAGCATCATGAAGGTCTATAATTAACGAGCTACTCTCGATTCACTAACGAGCTACTCTCGATTCAAAACCTATACTAGCTCGACCATTTACCTTTCGACCGACCGTTCAAAATTGCGCCAAATTTCCTCATCAAAATTGCGCACCACTTTCTCTTTGGCATTAACGCTCCATTCAAATTCCATAGCACCACCACCACCCCCACCCGCCTGCTACCGATTCAATCGGGCTGCTGGTGCTCCCTTGCACCTGCCAGTACAGGCGGTCCCTCCTTCCCCTCCTCCCACCTTTCCTGTCATGGACGGAGAAGCCGGCCAAGGCCGGCTCTTGTGCCCACGACAGGCGTGCGCTACAACAGCTTGCTCTGAATGTGAACGTAAAACCCTATGACCTGACCTGACGTCGGTGGTGTCGTGGTTAAGCCATCGGACATAAGGCTGGTAGGTACAGAGTTCGCAGCCCGGTACCGGCTCCCACCCAGAGCGAGTTTTAAAGACTCAATGGGTAGGTGTAAGACCACTACACCCTCTTCTCTCTCACTAACAACTAACAACTAACCCACTGTCCTGGGCAGACAGCCCAGATAGCTGAGTTGTGTGTCCATGACGGCGTGCTTGAACCTTAATTGGAAATAAGCACGGAAATAATTTGAAATCAATGAATGAAATAAGAGCAGTTGTATGAGGCAAGTCAAAAACCAGATAAAAAGAAAATATTGAAATCTTTACAGTATGAATTATAGGCCAAAACTAAACTTTTCCTCAGTGCTAACTTTTTTTCAAACTCCATTCAGAGCCATGTGTACAGTAATTATTGTCAAAGGAAATGGTTTATTTAATGAAGCACTCAACACATTTTATTTACGGTTATATGGCGTCGGACATACGCCACACAGATATTGAGAGAGGAAACCCGCTGTCGCCATTTCATGTGCTACTATTTTCGATTAGTAGTAAGGCATCTTTTATATGCACCATCCCATAGACAGGATAGCACATACCACGGCCTTTGATGTACTAGTCGTGGTGCACTGGTTGTCAAGGTCAAGGTCATTGTGAACTTGCATGGCCGAGTGTCGGCTAATTAATCAAATATTATAGTTTAATTTAATTAAATGACAAAACTCATAATATGTATATTATGCACTGAATATGTGCTATAGGTACGACTATACCAAATAAAATCTCACAGGCGACCATGTTAACGTTTGTGTTTAAAAACACTATATGCAATATATCAACCAAACTATGGCCCATAAATATCAGTACTACAACCACTACCTCAAAGTATTAACTGAAGAAAATGGTACCTTTCATAGCTCATTTTCGGTATTACCAGATGTTTTTACAACAACTCTAGTTTCGCACAAAATTTTAGTACTTTTTTTTACAGATACCTCATACATCAGTTCAAGAACAAGGTTACTTGACACAGTGGTACTAGATGAAATAAATGTGCATACATTTTTAGCCCTGATGAAACTTTTTTCTTTTCTTTTTTGTACAAGCAACACACTCACATTTATAACCAATCACAGGACTTGCGGTGTTACATTCTTTATAAAAAATTCGGTGCACCTCGAACTTTGACTCATCCGGAAATTAGTTGGTTTACTGCTATAAATAATGACCATTGTATGGAATAGTGGTATAATGACCATTGTATGGAATAGTGGTATAATGACCATTGTATGGAATAGTGGTATAATGACCATTGTATGGAATAGTGGTAGTATGTGGTCAAGACCAAGGACTTTTAAAACTAAACAGAAATAGCATACGTTGATGTAACCGGCACCATTACTTTTAACCCATTTGGGCTATTTGTTGTTCCAGCGAGTACACCACGACTGTAATATTAAAGTCCGTGGTATGTATTATCCAGTCTGTGGGATGGTGCATATAAAAGATCTCTTGCTACTAATGGAAAAATGTAGCGGGTTTCCTCTCAAAGACTATATGTCAAAATTACCAAATGTTTGACATTCAATAGCAAATGCTTAAATAAATCAATGTGCTCTAGTGGTGTAGTTATGCAAAATAAACTTGAATTACTACTTTTAAAATTAAGACTGAAATATCATACCCTGATGTAACCAGCACAATTACCTTTAAAACTAAGCTTTAGACAGAAATATCATGCCATGTTGTAGCCAGACCGTGTGTCTTTAAAACTAAGCTTTAGACAGAAATATCATGGCATGTTGTAACCAGTCCATATGCCTTTAAAACTAAGCTTTAGACAGAAATATCATGGCATGTTGTAACCAGTCCATATGCCTTTAAGACTAAGCTTTAGGCAGAAATAGCACATACTGATGTAACCGGCACAATTACCTTTAAAGCTAAGCTTTGGACAGAAATAGCATACACTGGCGTAACTGGCATCATTACCTTTAAAACAAAGCTTTAGACAGAAATATCATGGCATGTTGTAACCAGTCCATATGCCTTTAAAACTAAGATTTAGACAGAAATATCATACACTGATGTAACCGGCACAATTATCTTTAAAACCAAGCTTCAGACAGAAATATCATACACTGGAGTAGCCGGCGTCATTATCTTTAAAACTAAGCTTTACACAGAAATATCATATCCTGATGTAACCGGCACAATTACCTTTAAAACTAAGCTTTATACGGAAATAGCAAACACTGGCGTAACCGGCATCATTGCCGTTAAAACTAAGCTTTATACAGAAATAGCATACACTATTGTAACTGGCACAATTACCTTTAAAACTAAGCTTTATACAGAAATAGCATGCACTATTGTAACCGGCACAATTACCTTTAATACTAAGCTTTATACAGAAATAGCATGCACTATTGTAACCGGCACCATTACCTTTAAAACTAAGCTTTATACAGAAATAGCATGCACTACTGTAACCGGCACCATTACCTTTAAAACTAAGCTTTATACAGAAATAGCATGCACTACTGTAACCGGCACCATTACCTTTAAAACTAAGCTTTATACAGAAATAGCATGCACTACTGTAACCGGCACCATTACCTTTAAAACTAAGCTTTATACAGAAATAGCATGCACTACTGTAACCGGCACCATTACCTTTAAAACTAAGCTTTATACAGAAATAGCATGCACTACTGTAACCGGCACCATTACCTTTAAAACTAAGCTTTATACAGAAATAGCATGCACTACTGTAACCGGCACCATTACCTTTAAAACTAAGCTTTATACAGAAATAGCATGCACTACTGTAACCGGCACCATTACCTTTAAAACTAAGCTTTATACAGAAATAGCATGCACTACTGTAACCGGCACCATTACCTTTAAAACTAAGCTTTATACAGAAATAGCATGCACTACTGTAACCGGCACCATTACCTTTAAAACTAAGCTTTATACAGAAATAGCATGCACTACTGTAACCGGCACCATTACCTTTAAAACTGAGCTTTATACAGAAATAGCATGCACTGTTGTAACCGGCACCATTACCTTTAAAACTGAGCTTTATACAGAAATAGCATGCACTGTTGTAACCGGCACCATTACCTTTAAAACTGAGCTTTATACAGAAATAGCATGCACTGTTGTAACCGGCACCATTACCTTTAAAACTGAGCTTTATACAGAAATAGCATGCACTGTTGTAACCGGCACCATTACCTTTAAAACTGAGCTTTATACAGAAATAGCATGCACTGTTGTAACCGGCACAAATACCTTTAAAACTAAGCTTTATACAGAAATAGCATGCACTATTGTAACCGGCACAAATACCTTTAAAACTAAGCTTTATACAGAAATAGCATGCACTATTGTAACCGGCACAAATACCCTTAAAACTGAGCTATAGACAGAACTATCACATACTAATGTAACCAGACCAAGTGTCTTTAAAATAAAATCCTGTTTCACCGCCGGACGTTGTGTAATATCCGTGCAGTCTGTTTCATAACTCTGTTAAATTAAATCGTTGAATATTCAGTTACCCTCTCAATGTGTAATGATAGCGTGAGGTAAATTAGATTGCGTTCTCGTTGTCGTCCCCTGTAAGCGCATAATGCAACAGAATCCTGGTCATTATACGCCATTGATTTCGTTTCAGCCACTAAATGTCAATATAGGTGATACCAGTGATTATCACATAATGACCGGTGTAACGTGGAATTTTGACCTCCATAGATTATTAACCGGGGGTCAGTTTTCTACGAGGAATATTGATCTTTTTCCCCCGTAATAAAATGAACTTTACCATATAATTTTGATCGCCATAGGGGGTCAGATTTCCAGAGGCGGTTTCGGGGGGGGGGGGAGAGTGGAACTGACCGCCCCCACCCCCTAAAAATATTCAAGCGCTTTTTCCCCGTCTTTTTCTTTCCATTGGGATTCCCTTAAAACATGTTGGTCCATGAGCCCTTTTTCCCATTAGTCCTCCCTAAAAATATTTCCTGGATCCGCCCATTTTGACACCTTACAATATTACGTTTTGTGCAAGATCATGGGTGTTAACTGTTATTAAACAAAAAATGAAACACCACTTGGTTATATCATAAATGAGCCATGAAAGTTTCCGCTTTCTTCACTTACTACTTTTGGGAAAGGTTGCAGTATTCAATTTTATGAATTGCTGTATTTTGTGGGGGAAAATATGTTAAATTTCTCGTCTATGGGATTTTTATTTGATACATTGGGGAAGGCTTGTACTATTCAAATTTATGAATTGATATATTGTATATACATATAGTAGCTTTAGCCACGTACGTTAACATTGTCGCCTTTGGGATTTGTAATTGATACTTAAAGGGAAGTGTTGTAATAATGATATTTATTAAGTTGATATATTGCATAATTTTAGCCACATACATTAACAAATGTCGCCTATGAAATTTTTATTTGACACCTTGGCGTAAGGCTTGTAGATTTTAAAATTTATGAATTGATATATTGCATTATGCAATGTCCCTATGGGATTTTAATTTGATACTTTGGGGTGTGTGGGTGGTAGTATTCATATTTATGTATTGATATCTTGCATATAGTACTTTTACCCACAAACGTTATCTTTGTCGCCTTAGGCATTTTTAATTGATACCTTGGGGGAAGGGTTGTAGTATTCATACTTATGAGTTGATATATTGCATTCTAGTATTTATTCTTTTTTCTTTTTTTTTTAAATACGTTAACATTGTCGCCTGTGGGATTTGTATTTGATACTTGGGAAAAAAAGAAAGAAGGAAATGTTTTATTTCACGACGAACTCAACACATTGTATTTACGGTTATATGGCGTCAGACATATGGTTAAGAACTACACAGATATTGAGAGAGGAAACCCGCTGTCGCCACTTCATGGGCTACTCTTTTCGATTAGCAGCAAGGGATCTTTTATATGCACCATTCCACAAACAGGGTAGTACACGCCATGGCCTTTGATATACCAGTCGTTGTGCACTGGCTAGGACATTTGATACTTGGGGAAGGCTTCCAGTATTTATATTTATGAGTTAATATATTGCATTATAGTACATTTACAAACCTTATCATCGTCGCCTATGAAATTTTTATTTGATACTTTGGGGGAAATGGTTGTAATATTCATATTTATGAGTTGATTGATTAAAAACCTATTTTATTGTACAACGAACAAAATAACCGGACACAGTTTAGACAACTTAAGATGCGACTATATTATATTAGTTGATATATTGCAGATAGCCTAACCATACCACCCTCCGCCTGTTACCGGCTACGGTCGGACTGCTGGTGCTCCCTTGCACCTGCCAGTGTAGGCGGTCCCCTCTTCAGCCACGCCAACCCTTTCCTGTCCTGGACGGAGAAACCGGTTGAGGTCGGTACTTGTACCCAGGACAGGCGTGCGCTACAACAGCTTGCTCTGAATCTGCACGTTAAACAATTTTCCATTCCATTTCATTGCATATAGTAGACTACGTTTACGCACATACGCTATCATTATCGCCTATGGGAGTTTCATTTAATGTAGACCCACCAACAACTCTTTTCTCTTCTTTCTTTTTAATAATCTTCGTTTACTGCTAAGCATTAACACTTCAAACCTCAATAATCGTAATTCAAAATACTTCAAGATCAATGCCAGGAACCTGGCTCTATTGATCAAAGACGTACAGCCCAACAGATGTGTTTGAAGTTGCGTCTCGGCAATGATTTGTGATATATTAGTACTGTTAGGTGAATCTTCGTAACACCGGGGCTTTTATTATACAAGAGAGAGAGACGAGTTTATGTCAATCCCAGCTAATTCATATTCCCAATATCTGCTATGTGACGTACGTATTGGTATTTAATGACGCACACAGGACTTGCACGTGCAACATCCAGTGTAGGTAGTTTAGATCAAGTGTCGTCCTGTTCTGATTTATTGATCATCGGAAATATTTTATTTATTTTACGACGCAGTCAACACATTTTATTTACGCTTATATGGCGTCGGAAATATGGTTAAGGACCACACAGATATTGAGAGACGAAACCAGCTGTCGCCACTTCATCGGCTACTCGTTTCGACTAGCAGCAAGAGATCTTTCATATGCACCTTCCCATAGACAGGATAGCACATACCACGGTCTTTGCTGTACCAGTCGTACATTGGTTTATTAATCATCGGCTATCGGATGTCAAACATTTAATAAATTTGATATGTAGTTTTCAGAGAAAATTTGTTTTGTTTAACGACACCACTAGAGCACATTGATTTATGATGTATTAATCATCGGCTATTGGATGTCAAACGTTTCGTAATACTGGCATATGATCTTCACTTAAAGTTAAAGTTTGTTTTGTTCAACGATACCACTAGAGCATATTCATTTATTAATCATCGGCTATTGGATGTCAAACATTTGGTAATTGTGGCAAGTGATCTTTAGTTAAATTTCGTTTTGTTTAACGACACCACTAGAGCACATTGATTTATTAATCATTGGCTATTGGTTGTTAAATATTTGGTAATTTTGACGTTTGGTCTTCAGTAAAATATTGCTTTATTCAACAACACCACTAGAGCACATTGATTTATCAGTCATCGGCTATTGGATGTCAAACATTTGGTAATTCTAACACGAAGTTTTAAAATGGAAACCCGCTACATGTTTAACAGGAACATGCGATCTTTTATTAGCACAGACATGACCTTTGATATATCAGTCGCAGGGCATTGCTTGCCATTGGAAACAAATCACAGTATGGGTCCACCGAGGGGAATCGATGCTTCGACCTAAGCGCCCCAGACGAACAGTCAATAGCTAGATCCAGCCCTGTGTTCCTGAGACAAAACAAAACCAATTATATACGGTATATGCTCGTGGGGAACTGGATGGAACTGGTAAAACAAAGGGGCGAGACGTAGCCCAGTGGTAAAGTGCTCGCTAGATGCGCGGTCGGTTTGGGAGCGATCCCCATCAGTGGGCCCATTGTGCTATTTCTCACTCCAGCAAGAGCACCACAACTGGTACATCATCAAAGGCCGTGGTATGTGCTATCCTGTCTGTGGGGTAGTGCATATAAAATATCCCTTGCTGCTAATCGAAAGGAGTAGCCCATGAAGTGGCGACAGCAGGTTTCCTCTCTCAATACCTGTGTGGTCCTTAACCATATGTCCGACGTCATATAACCGTAAATAAAATGTGTTGAGTGCGTCGTTAAATAAAACATTTCTTTCTTTGGTAAAACGAATTAAGAGAATTGTCCTACGAGGAGGTTCGATCCTCAAACGACCGCGCAATCAACTGTGTTAAATCCACCACTTCAAAACAAAAGTATTAAAAATCCTGTCATTCTTGTCTCTGTCCCAGATCATGCACCTGGCTATCAAGAGACGGGACGCGGGACGGACATGCTAGAAACCTTCGTGGTATATGAGCATGACAAAATTATCCGCTCCGCTCCGTTCATTCTTGACATTGTCTTCTACTAAAGGCGACACCACACGGTACGATTACTTCGTACAAAAATAGACACGAGAATAGCCGATTACGACAAAAGAACATTACGATTTCGTCGGTTGCTATAGCGGCGCTCTCATTATGCGATTTGTCTCAACGATTTGTCGTATGCGATTTATCGTAGGGACCATAATCGTATGTGTATATACTAATGTCGTTTCGATTTAGGTGTTCTTACTACGATTCGATCGCATGCGACAATGAAAACGCTCTTATGCAGTCGGCTATTCTCGTTTGAGACGCTCGTATCGTGTATGGTCGCCTTAACAAAGCTTTCTAAACAATTAAAATCGCATATTTAATAATGCATTTCTCTATTTGAGATATCAGTATCTATATATATAACAATGATTGTCTTTTCTTTTCTGGGACAGGACGTAGCCCAGTGGTAAGGTACTCGCTCGATGCGCGGTCGGTGTGGGATCGATCCCCGTCGGTGGGCCCATTAGGCTATTTCTCGTTCCAGCCAGTACTCCACGATTGGTATATCAAAGGCCGTGGTATGTACTATCATGTCTGTGGGATGGTGCATATAAACGATCCCTTGCTTCTAATCGAAAAGAGTAGCCCATGAAGTGGCGACAGCGAGTTTCCTCTCTCATTATCTGTGTGGTCGTTAACTATATGTCTGACGCCATATAACGGTAAATAAAATGTGTTGAGTGCGTCATTAAATAAAACATTTCCTTCATTCCTTCGATACTTAAACGAAGAGTGCTATCAACTGTGCTAAATCCGATTATGATAACACAACATTACAAAGCTTTCTAAACAATTAAAATTACATATTTAATAATGCATTTCTCTGTCTATGATATCAATATCTATATATTTAACATTTATTTTATTTTCTCTTCTTTTCTGATCCTCCTAAATTTGTGTAGTTCAAATCTTCATTTTATTTTACTTTTCCATATTCATTTTTCGTACGTTCGAAACTATTGGGATGCAAAATTCAGTGTGTGCTACTACAAACATGAGGACAGTTAGAAACATACTGAATATACAGACACTGATATTCTAAAGAAGGAAATGTATTTAATATGTAATTTTAATCATTAAAAAGACTTTTGTAAGGAAGGTGGTGTCGTTAACCAAAACAAAATTAGTAAGGAAAGAAATAGTTTTATTTAACGACGCACTCAACACATTTTCTTGACGGTTATATGGCGTCAGACATATGGTTAAGGACCACACAGATATTGAGAGAGGAAACTCGCTGTCGCCACTTCATGGGCTACTCTTTTCGATTAGAAGCAAGGGATCTTTTATATGCACCATCCCACAGACAGGGTAGTACATACCACGGCCTTTGATATACCAGTCGTGGTGCACTGGCTGGAACGAGAAATAGCCCAATGGGCCCACCGACGGGGATCGATCCCAGACCGACCGCGCATTGAGCGAGCGCTTTACCACTACTAGCGCTATGTTCCGCCCCTCAAAGTAAGACATGCATTTAATACGCAGCTTTAATCATTAAAAAGACGGAAGTAGTCGGAAACAAATTCAGAGTATTTAAGGTAAGCAGGCAGACAGGCAGACAGGCAGACAGACAGACAGGTAGGTAGGCCAACGGACAGGCAGACAGACGGACAGGCAGGCAGACAAACAGACAGACAGACATGCAGATAGGCAGGCAGACAGGCAGGCAGACAGGCAGGCAGGCAGGCAGGCAGGCAGACAGACAGACAGACAGACAGACAGGCAGGTAGGCCGGCCTACGGACAGGCAGACAGACGGACAGGCAGGCAGATAAACAGACAGACAGACATGCAGATAGGCAGGCAGACAGGCAGACAGACAGGCAGGCAGGCAGACAGACAGACAGACAGACAGATAGACAGGCAGGCAGGCAGACAGACAGACAGACATGCAGATAGGCAGGCAGACAGGCAGGCAGGCAGGCAGGCAGACAGACAGACAGACAGACAGACAGACAGACACACAGGCAGACAGACAGACAGACATGCAGATAGGCAGGCAGACAGGCAGACAGACAGGCCAACAGACATGCTGAGAGACAGACAGACAGACAGGCAAGCAGACACGCAGACAGATAAACAGATATGCAGACAGGCAAAGAGACAGACATGCAGACGGACAGACAGACACACGGACGAACTGACCCATTGACGGGTGGATTGACATAAAAGCAGATAGACGAACAGATATATAAAAAAAAAACATACATAAAACAGAGTAAATAAAGGCGAAACACTGACACGAATACAAATACAGACACACACATTCAAAAACAGACAAGCGGATAGACAGACGGATAGCCCTTTGATTGACAGACATACAGACACACAGATAGACAGACCAGGCAGGCAGGCAGGCAGGCAGTCAGGAACATAGTCAGGCATTGTGTGAGGGTGTGATTTCATATGTGTTTGTTTGTTCCTTAGTATGTGCCAGCAGCGGAATCATACACGAACATAACGAGTTTAAATATTAAAACGATTCCAGTAAATACACTTTCCCCTCCACGATATCAATATAAAGTTGATTACAACGTCAGTCTCTCCGTCTCGCTGTTATGAATGATACATTTCAAATCGCAAGTCTCATTTTAAAAACCCAGTCTATTTAAATATACACGTAACTCTTAGGAAATGGCATTTTCAAATTGCAGTAACCCGTTTAATATTATTTTTAATGTGCATTACTCATACGTACGTGGCGTGTATTTAATGGTAATGGGGGAAAATGTATATTGAACAACGTCTCATTTTAAACTACGCTGATTCCCCCCCCCCCCCCCCCCCCCCTTTTCTATGTTTTTTTTTAATGTCTTTTAGGGTTTTTTCAATACTCATAACTCTTTGACGGGGGCGGCATTGAGCTGAGTCGGTAGAACGCTCGTTCGAGATGTCTAGTCCGTAGAATCTAACATCCTCCGCGGACCCATTGGTTGTCTTTTCCGAACCTTCCAATGCTCCACGACTGGTATATCACAGGTCATTGTATATGCTGTCTTGTCTGTGGGAAAGTGCGTATAAGAGATCCTTTGCTACTAATGGAAAAATTAAGCGGGTTTCCTCTCTAAAAGTATATGTCAGAAGTACCGTATGTTGGACATACAATAGCCGATGATTAAAAAACCCAATGTGCTCTAGCGTTGTCGTTAAACAAAATAATATTTTACGCACTCTTGAATAGCGTTTATTTGATGATGAAGAAAATAAATAGTTCTATACCGATGCCTCCGCACATTTTAAATTTCATCTGTTTGGTGTCTAACATAATAAATAAATTATATTACAAATGTATAATAATAGAGTTATTACTGCTTACACGTGCCATACGTGGTATAAACAAAACATCGCTGGCGTCACATAAGCTTCTCTTTTTTTCAGTAGCAATTAATATGCTGTGCATTGGATAACGTGCAACATAATTATGTATATTAGTCACAAGAAGTTACGGGTCACATGGACACTGCGTCTGACAGGGGTAGCCCATTGGCTATGACAGTGGTATGGAAACGCTCTTGCAGTTAACAGATGACGGAATGGCTCACTTGCAGGCATCTCGCTACTTGCTGTCATTCAGACATGGCAGGGATCGATCTGAGTTGAGAATGCTCACTTTACGTTTTGGTGGCATGGTTATACGAAGCCAGGCCCCGTGCTTATAAACATTAAAGTCTAGACTTTAATAAAGTCCAGACTTTAACGTCATGGCAACGCCGTTGAAATAGCATTACATTAAAGTCTGGATTTTATTCAAGTCTAGAAAAAAAGTTTTTAAAAGTAAATAAAAAAATGGATTTTTAAAAAAAATACATTTACCATTACACTTTCTACCGGCAACCAAACACGCTGTGAGTAAAATACTCATGTACATACAATCTGAAATGTTTTATTCAAGTCTGTATCCTACTTTTCATTATCTATCACCGACTCTGATGTTTTATTTATAGGGACATACCCTAGTTTTTAAACACTAAGGCATATTTTTTCTATTAGAGCCCTTTTTTGATAACCGAAATCATACTTTACTTAGATTGTATTGTTGAGTTTATCCATTTCCGTACATTCAAAGAGTTTTGGTCATCCTGGTGTTTTTAATATCACAGAATGCATTTCTCATATTTTTTCAAAACGCACGTGCGTCTGAGAAGTCCCAGCTATAGAGTCGAGTTTTGATCTATTTTTAGAGGGTATTTCACCATTTCAAAGTCGCAGACTCATGTTGCACTCAGTTGTATCCAAATGTGTTACAGGTTTGTAGACTAACTAAACTTAGTGTTAATTTTCAGGGATTGAAACTAGGGTAAGTCCCTTTAATGTTTTAAAGCGTAAGGTAAAATGTGAAGTGAAACTGGCCCTTAACTTGTTGTGACTAGTATAGCTGTGGAGTACGTTTTTAGAACTTTAATCGATGTCGCTATAGACCGCATTTATTACGCTATGCGCGCCACATCACCATTCCTCGTGTGGGGTTTTTGGGGTTTTTTGTTGGTTTTTTGTTTTGTTTTTGTTTAAAGTACTTGAGTAAGTTTATTCTAGTCCAGATTAGGACAGAAGAACATGTTTTATTTAACGACGCACTCAACACATTTTATTTACGGTTATATGGCGTCGGACGTATGGTTAAAGACCGCACAGATATTGACAGATGAAACCCGCTGCCGTCACTTCATGGGCTACTCTTTTCGATTAGCAGCAAAGGATCTTTTACATGCACCCTCCCACAGACAGGATCCCAAACCGACCACGCATCAAGCGAGCGTTTTACCACTGGGATACATCCCGTCCCAGATTAGGATAGACTTCTTCGTTACAAAAACATAATGCAAAACACTTATATAATTTTTAAATGATATTTAAATGCAGTTTTAGATTTTTTTTTGATTACTACAACTAGGTTGTCCTCTGTAGTATTTAAATAACCCATTGGTTTTGTCACGGGGAGCCTATAATACCCGTAACTGAATGAAACACGATTGTCCAAATATCTCTCCTAACTGTATATCTATTAGATCTCTCTGTAACAGGCAGTTATACCCGCTGTGTGGCTCGTCTAGGTATGATCAGAGATACGATCTTAAATAAAGTATATGTAATATAGCACGTTTAGTTCACTAGACAACACAACACAAACACAATACACTTTGGAATCTGTATTAACCTACGCTGACAAATGTACTGCCGCAGTAGTTAATTAACAACAACAAATACTAACAACCCAGAACTGATCACTTAATTAGTTAATCTCTAGGTGTCTAGTTTACACAATATGCTAATCACTTCACCGTGACACATCACCCACACGTGTGATAATTGAGAAACGCTTCCAGGGGAACTTAATTAATAAAGGAATTACAGCTCTATTCCTAACGGGTTAATTTTTAATTAACCCTAACTACTCATTCAGTAACCTTGTGACACAGAATTAATACTGGTACCTATCACAATAAAGACAATAACCTACAGTTTACCTAGGTCGTCTAGGATGACTGGCTAAGCTTTATATTACCAAATGCTCGTATAATGTTAGAACAAAAAGTCTACGATTTACTTCGTCAGATGACCGAAGACACTGTCTAAAGAATATTGGTATAATACAGTATTAAAATATTTAAAGTCACATCAATCACATCAAGGTTATACACAGAGCAGAAATGATATTTATCAAAGTCCAAACGGACTAACGTTCCCAGGGAGCTTCCTTTTCCGTTTTTTCTTGATATCTCTAAAAACTAGCTATTTATTATAAAATCAGAATTGGCCTGGGGAGTACAAGGCGGTACCTCACGTATCATCTCATATTCCCAACGCGACCAAGCGGTATTATTTCTCTCTGATCGTCAGACTTACTGACGCCATCGTCGCCAAATCACGGTTGTAAAAACCGCACTCGCAGAGGTATTACGTAACTACTCGCCACATGGCCTCCACAGCTGGACTAAGTGCATATTGGAATGCCCGATCGCGCGAAGTATTACGTAACAAGTTGCCCAGCTAGCTAAGTGCAATTAAACTGCACACGGCCCTCTAACACAATTAAAATCGCCACAGGCGAAAACAAATTTAAGAGCATGTACCGTCACATTGTTATATAATGTTTGGGTTTATCATAAGTTAATGTTATTCGTCAATTCCCCTTGGCTATTAAATGTCAAACATTTAACAATTTACATAAGTAAGTCAGTCTCTCTCTCTCTCTCTCTCTCTCTCTCTCTCTCTCTCTCTCTCTCTCTCTCTCTCTCTCTCTCTCTCTCTCTCTCTCTCTCTCTCTCTCTCTCTCTGTCGCGCTCTGTCTTTTACCACCATGGGAGTCGATCGGTTGGGGACAGGGGGACGCGTCCCTCTCACTTTTCAACGCCGGGAGACAATCTATATACATGCCCCCCCCCCCCCCCTCCAACTTTTTCGTTTAGCACACACACTAACACGCCCCCCCCCCCACCACCACCACCACACACACACACACTTTTAAAGCCGGATTGACGCCCATGCTTACCACTACAGCACAATAATGAATTAATCATTGGCTATTGGATGTCAAACATTTAACAATCTGCATAAGTAAGCAAAAAAAGTCAGTCTCTCTCTCTCTCTCTCTCTCTCTCTCTCTCTCTCTCTCTCTCTCTCTCTCTCTCTCTCTCTCTCTCTCTCTCTCTCTCTCTCTCTCTCTCTCTCTCTCTCTCTCTCTCTCTCTCTCTCTCTCCATTATTATAACAAGCGATTCTAACATTGTTTGTACACATGTAGGTTAATCGCTGTAATAATATAAAACATAAGAAGCTTTGCTCCATTCTGTCTACAACACCCAGGGGCATCAATATTCAACCAACACAGTCCGTGTATATCATAAGTTAACAGAAATGTCATCTGATCAGATATCGTATGAACCTCCCTGATACAATTCTCACCGCGTGCGACAGACAGGATGGCGACAGAATAACTCCACGGTTCAATCAGCCGCCGAGATTGCCTGGACTACTTACACTGAAAGTAGTTCCCATCAGTCGCACTTGGCCGGAAAAAGCAATTACGTTATTGTTCTCTTCTTGGTGGGCAAAGATCTAAGGGCAATTATTTTTGGGATGGTCAAGCAAGGTATTTATTAGAAAGCAATATTGATAGTATTTGTCGTGGGACGGGAAAAATAGAATTTGAGACAGGAATTGAAATAGCAAAAGTCAAGAGAGTGTTTTAAAAAATATATATGTATGTTGTGGCAGAGGGCGGGAGATTGTCCAGTAAATGAGTTTATAAATAAATGAATGAATGAATGAAGAGAATGGATGAATGAATAGAGGGAGGAAAGGAATGAGTGATGGGTGGAGGGATGAGGGAGAGACTGGTAGATGTACATGTATGAATGAATGAGTAAACTATTGAACAAACCGACGAATGAACGAATAAGGAAGGAAGGAAATGTTTTATTTAACGACGCACTCAACACATTTTATTTACGGTTATATGGCGCCAGACATATGGTTAAGGACCACATAGATATTGAGAGAGGAAACACTGTCCACACTTGATGGGCCACTCTTTTCGATTAGCTGCAAGGGATCTTTTATATGTACCATTCCACAGACAGAGTAGTACATACCACGGCCTTTGATGTACCAGTCGTGGTGCACTGGTTTGAGCTAGAAATAGCCTAATGGGCCCACTGACGGGGATCGATCCCAAACCGACCGCGCATCAAGCGAGCGCTTTACCACTGAGCTAAGCCTCGCACCAAATGAACGAATAAATGAATTAATTAAGGGGAGGGAGAATCAAACAATCTATCTATCTATAGGATGAACTGAAGAATGGATGAATCAGGGCTTCTAGATTATGGTAGCCCCACTCCCATGGCTAGTGATATTCAATGTTGGGCTAGTAAATAACTACTACTGCCATGCCCGATGGCTAGTGACATTTGTTTTGGTAAAATGTTGCAGTTAAAGTCTATTTTGTAAATGTGAATATCCTGACCCCACCCCAACCCTCAATGTTAGTGTTTTTAAGCTCTATCTCCCTCTTCTGGTGACATATTTGATTATTACTATTATTTAGTAAAATTGTATTAACTTAAAGTAAAGTAGGGCTAGTGAATTTTTAATCGTGGCTAGTACATTTTAAAAATCACTGATCCCATGGCTAGTGGATTTAAAAAAATTATACAAGCCCTGGATGAATGACCGGCCTTTGTGGTGTCGTGGTTAAGTCATAGAACATAAGGCTGGTAGGTACAGGGTTCGCATCCCGGTACCGGCTCCCACCCAGAGCGAGTTCTTAAGGGCTCAGTGGGTAGCTGTAAGGCCACTACACCCTCTTTTCTCTCACTAACCACAAACAATTAACAACTAACCTACTGTCCTGGACAGCAGCCCAGATAGCTGAGGTATGTGCCAGGACAGCGTACTTGAACCTTAATTGGATGTCAGCCCGAAAATAAGTGAGATTATTATGAGTATGAATGAATGAACGTACAAACGAACGAACGGTCGAACGAATGAATGAATGAATGAAGGGAAGATGAATCAATCAATCAATCAATAGGATAAGTTGAAGAATGTATGAATTAATTAATTAATGGATGAATGAATGAATGTATGAACGAACGAACGGTCGAACGAATGAATAAATGAAGGGAAGATGAATCAGTCAATCATTCAATGGGATGAAGTGAAGAAAGGATGAATTAATTAATTAATTAATTAATTAATTAATTAATTAATTAACGAACGAACGAACGAACGAACGAACATACGAATGGTTGAAATAATTAACTAATTAATTAATATATTAACCCTAGAATGGTTAAAATGCACCGGGTTATAAACTGTCTAACACTGCGGAGACGAATATGAACATCAAAACCAAGGTTGTCTTTGAAGTCTTGTTGAAATATCGCACGTGTTGGGCAACTGCCAAATATTATAGTAGAACTATGGGCAACAAAAGCAGATTAAATCTAAGAACCTGCAATGATTTTTTATAGAAGGAAAGGCAGCTTTGTCTAGAACTTCACAGTAAACGTGGAAGTATTCAGTTAAGGTTCTTATAATCTTGAAGTTTTTTTTTCTCTGGCAGAATTGAGAAGTCAAAGTTGTAATATTTTCCGATTTCAAAACCGACATCACACAACAGACGTCAAGACCCCGACTTAGCTTCCTTGTCATAGCTTGCTTGTCATAGCTTACTTGTCATGGCTTACTTGTCATAGCTTACTTGTCATAGCTTACTTGTCATAGCATACTTGGCATAGCATACTTGTCATAGCTTATTTGGCATAGCATACTTGTCATAGCTTACTTGGCATAGCATACTTGTCATAGCTTGCATAGCATAGTAAATTGTCATGGCTTACTTGTCATAGCTTACTTGGCATAGCTTACTTGTCATGGCTTGTTATAGCTTACTTGTCATAGCTTATTTGGCATAGCTTACTTGGCATAGCTTATTTGGCGTAGCTTACTTGTCATAGCTTACTTGTCATAGCTTATTTGGCATAGCTTACACAACTAAAACTTATGTACGGCGCTTGTCCTTGCAGTTAACGTGTACGTCACAGAGCAGTCAGTTTCAATTTAACTCATACGTCACCGACCAATCAATGTCGGTGGTGCTTATTTCTTTGGATCCTGGTGTCGCGTACTTTAACACAAGATCATAAGATGGATTGCCTTTGGGTGAAACTTTCATATACGTGTGACACTCCAGAATTTCAATATAGGTTACTGACAGAGCTTGGTAACTCATAAGACGGATTACCTTGCCATTACACATTGTTGCAGAAAATTGAAGTGTATAGCCAGGGGAGATAACTGCTAATAATTCATAACACTAATGGGTTTACTTTCTCCAGTGCCATTGGGGACGCTGCATCAGTATTAAAATGTTAGATGGCAAACTTCACAAGGTAAGAGTCAATTGGGTTTCGTGTGTGTGTGTGGGGGGGGGGGGGGGGGGGGGGGGGGAATTTCTGGGGCGTTTTGTTTTGGGTTGGGGATTTTTTTGTTGTTGTTTTTTCGTTGTTGTTTTGTTGTTGTTTTTTGTTTTTTTGCCATGTATACTTACAGGTGTTTTGCAATATTGAGGATAATTGGATTGGATAACATATTAACGTGCCTATATCCAATTAAGGTTCAAGCACTGCAATATTGTTGTTGCTGTATTATTCATTTCGAATGATGGAAACGAAAGTGCTGTTAGTTTAACAATACCTAAACTCATTTAATACTTTAGCTTCTAGTATTTGATGTCTACAATGTGGCTATTTCGACACTTTGTAAATACAGAGAGAGAGAGAGAGAGAGAGAGAGAGAGAGAGAGAGAGAGAGAGAGAGAGAGAGAGAGAGAGAGAGAGAGAGAGAGAGAGAGAGAGAGAGAGAGAGAGAGGTTTTGTTTAACGACACCACTAGAACACCGTGACTTATTAATTATTGGCTGTTGGATGATGTTTAACACTTTGTTGAGAGAGGAGAATAGCTACCATCACCCAAGTTATTTCTTTGGAAAACAGAACATTCTATGATCATTGATTGATCCTGTGAGCCATCACTCCTCAGACGTGCGCTGTACTACTGAGCAAGATTACCGACATTCGAAGACAGAAATTGTTGTTTGTTAGCCGGACGCTCTGGCATTTGGCTTGACATTAACAAACTGAAGGAAAACATGACTTGATTAATGAAGTCATCAAAGACGAAATTACGTCAACTCTCGGGGGACGACTTTTAAATGTAACATTAACTTCGTTAAGTTTTAGTTTAAAATACTGATAAAAGTGCAACATGTTAAATAGGTATCATCAACGTTATACTTTACTTAATAGCGGCTATTGCTCGGTGCCAGTGTACCACGACTGGTATATCAAGGGCTGTGGTATGTGCTATCCTGTCTCTCATTGACACAGGGTGCAGGACGTAGCCCAGTAGTAAAACGTTCGCTCGATGCGCGGTCGGTCTAGGATCGATCTCCGTCGGTGGACCCATTTGGCTATTTCTCGTTCCAGCCAGTGCTCCACAACTGGTGTAACAAAGCCCGTGATATGTACTATCCTGTCTGTGGGATGGTGCATATAAAATGAAATGGCGACAGCGGGTTTCCTCTCTCAATATCTGTGTGGTCCTTAACCATATGTCCGACACCATATAACCATAAATAAAATGTGTTGAGTGCGTCGTTAAATAAAACATTTCCATCATTAAACATGGAAAATGAATGTTTCAGACTATGTATTCTGTTCAGAATTTCCAAATGATATCCAATAACCGACAATTAATAAATCAAAGTGCTCAAGTGGTGTCGTTTAACAAAACATACTTTAGGGGGTGCTTAATAAATTTCTCTCGCATTCTCTGTCTGTCTCTCTCTCTCTCTCTCTCTCTCTCTCTCTCTCTCTCTCTCTCTCTCTCTCTCTGTGTGTGTCTTTCTCTCTCTGTGTGTCTCTCTCTCTCTCTCACTCTCTCTCTCTCTCTCTCTCTCTCTCTCTCTCTCTCTCTCTCTCTCTCTCTCTCTCTCTCTCTCTCTCTGTGTGTCTCTCTGTCCTGTCTCTGTTTTGTATCTCTGTTCTTTCTGTCTGTCTCTCCGTCTCTCTCTCTCTCTCTCTCTCTCTCTCTCTCTCTCTCTCTCTCTCTCTCTCTCTCTCTCTCTCTCTCTCTCTCTCTCTCTCTCTCTCTCTCTCTCTCTCTCTCTCTCTCTCTCTCTCTCTCTCTCTCGCTCTCTCTGTCTCTCTCTATGTGTTTGTGTGTACGTGTGTTTGTGCGTGCGTGCGTACGTGTGTGTGTACGTGTGTGTACTCGCAGACGATACAGATGGGGGTGGGGTGGGGGGGGTGTTTTCGTTTCTTTCGTTGCAGACATATCACTCTTTTTAGCGGAAGAACTACTCTAGGTTTGACAGATAATTACGGTTCTTATCCAGAAGGACATGTGTGTGTTTTTTACAACAGACTTTAAAAACAATTACAAAAACGATAGCTTCGCATTATCTGGTGGCCAAGTAGATGGGATATATCGAACTATTTTTTATCGACACCTGAGCACAGTTACTTTGTATTGAACTAGTTGCCCTGTCGTTTGGCGGGATTTACCTCAGTCGGTTGAACGCTCGTCTTAGGTGCTTTCGTCGTAGGATCAAACCACCTCGGCGGATCCATTCAACTGGTGGGGTTTTAACCAGTGCACCACAACTGGTCAAAGGCCGTGGCATGTGTTTTTCTGTCTGTGGAAAAGTGCATAGGCCTATAAAAGATCCCTTGCTGCTAATGGAAATAAAGTAGCGGGCTTCCTCTGAAGACTACCAAATATTTGACATCGAATAGCCGATGATTATTTAATAAATGTGATCTAGTGGTGTCGTTGAACAAAAACACACTTTAAACTTTGTCTCGTCTTATTTTGCAATATGTACTCTTGTCACAATAGCCGGTGATTAATAAATCAATGTACTCTAGTGATGTCGTTAAACATTAGGACGAACAGAAACGGATTGTATATACAGGCACACGAACATATATTTAATGTGTTATTTTAGTCGCTGAAAATGCTCTATCTATTTGTCGGAAAAGGTTACAAAAGCAACAGGTATTCTGATAGTACTGTTAAAGCAATATATCCCCATCATCACCACGACCACCACCACTGAGCCCAATAAATTTTAGTATCTTCTAAGTTCAAGAGCCATAACTCTTTGAAAACAAATGGAAAATGAAAGTCAAACTTGATCTGTAACAATACATGATAAAGCTAAATACAAAACGTCATTTCAATATCTTGAGGCATTGCCAAACAAAAGGTCAAGAATGTTCTAGGGTCATAACTTAAAAAATGGGTAAATCGCCATGAAAGTCAAAATTTATCTGTACCAGGGCCCCGTTCTACGAAGTGATCATAGCGCTAAGATCATCGTAGTAAAGTAGTTATGTACTTACGATGATTTTGGTACAAAGATCGTTTTATGGAACAGGGTCCAGTGCATGATAAAGCTATACACAGAATCTCAGCTCAGTATCTTGAGGTATTGTCGAAAAAAAACCCATCCGGAAAACCATATGTGGGACAGACGGATGGACGGACGGACGACCAGACAGGCAGACAGAAGGACGGAGATAAAACCTATAGATCTCTCAGGTTGGAGCGGTAGGCATGACAGTTTCTTTAACAGACAGTTTAAAACAACAAGCAACTCAAACTTTATTTAAAGGGGCAGATCCTAGTTTCAACCCGTGAAAATTAACACTAAATTTCTTTAATCTACAAACCTGTAACACATTTGGATAAAGTTACAATTGTGTGAAGACTTTGAAATGGTGAAATACCCTCTAAACATTGACTAAAACTCCAGTCCATAACAGTTACTTCTCAGACGTACGTGCGTTTTTTTAAATATGATAAATACATTTTGTGATATCAAAAACACTAGGATGACCAAAAACACTTCGAATGTACAGAAATTGATCATCTAAATCATAAAATCTAAGTAAAGTATGGTTTCAGTTATCAAAAACGGCTATAATAGTCAAACATATGCCTTATTGTTTAAAAACTGGGGCATGTCCCCTTTAATTAAATACAGTAAAAAAAAAAAATCTTAAAAAAACGACCCAATAAACTCAAAAATTGTCTAAATTAAATGTCCTTTCCATTAACAGACAGTTAAAAACAACAACAAACGTCAAGGTTTCGGTCATGACCTTTGCCAAAACTAAATTTCCGGAGCATTAAAATCCAGTTAAAAACTAAAAGTCCGTAATCTCAACGCTTTAGCAGGAAAATTAATATTTATGACCAGATGACACGAACTGACTTCCGCATGCTCATGGCGGTCCATCGTCTGTATAGACCCACGTTGCCTGGAAGGTATCAATAAGCGCCGAACCACTTAAATGATGCCGCCATATTGCAACAATGAGATTGAGTTTCGATAAAGCCGGACGATCGTTGATCGGTATTACCCGTCAATTTGACAAGCGAAACCCTTAGGCAAGCGAGGCTAATTATACAATCGATAGTCTAGCGTCAGTGGTCCGAATGGCCGTGTCGGAGACGGCGATGCAATATCCCGTGGGATGCCTGGGATTTTAAATCAATCCCTCGGATCTAGGGATTTATAAATCACCAGTGTTAATTTGGTTTGGTTTTGGTGGCGGTGAAGTGGTTAAACCATGGATGATAAGTTCTGGTAGGTACTGTGTTCGTACTGCGGCACCGGTGTAACATGGTATTTTGACCACTGTAGAATAATGACCCCCAGTCAATTTTCTACGGTAAAACTAATGAACCCCTACTAAAAAATAAAATTAAAAAAACATAGTACTACGACTACCTCATATTGAACATAAGTTCTGGTAGGTACTGGGTTCGTACTGAGGTACCGGTGTAACATGGTATTTTGACACCCGTAGAATAATAACACCCAGTTTTGCTACAGTAAACAAATGACCCCTTTATGAAAAATCTCCAAAGTACTACGGCCCCAAACATGTTGAAAACAATATATATATATATATATATATATATATATATATATATATATATATATATATATATATATATATATATATATGTATTTTATATATATATATAGATAGATAGATAGATAGATAGATAGATACAGATATACATACAGACATACAGACAGACATATACATATATATATATATATATATATATATATATATATATATATATATATATATATATATTTCTCGTTCCAACTATTGCACCACAACTGGACAAAGGCCGTGGTATATGCTTTCCTGTCTGTAGGAAAATGCAAATAAAAGATACCTTGCTGCATTAGAAAACATGTTGCGGGTTTCCTCTGTTGACTACGAGTCAGAATTACCAAATGTTTGACATCCAATAGCCGATAATTAATTAATCAATGTGCTCCAGTGGTGTCGTTAAACAAAACAAACTTCTTCTTCTTTTCATAGACAGTGACGTTGCCCTCATCCAATGTGTGTGTCTCTCCCCTCTCCACCAGTATAAAACCCGTGCTATTCCAGTCCCTACAACCATCAACAAATGTTCATTAGCCATTGCTCTGGACGGACAGCCCACACAGAGATGAGGTGTGTACTCAGGATAGCGTTGTTGAACCTTCATTCGATTTGACGGGTCATTTTGGTAGGCGTTGCGACTTCTCTCTCCCCATCAGTGAAACGTTTGAATATCAGGCCACAGACCACAATTAATTTCGCTATATGTTTCTATATAGCCTTAGTGACTATAACATTTTTATTAATATCAGCAGGCCCGTGGATTTTTGTATGTAGGCCTACCTCTGCCTGGGACACATACCCTGAAAAGGACAACCCCTGTCGTCCAGCTCTTTCTCCCAGCATATTGATTTAAAGAAACACACCCACTAAACCTGGCCGGAGTACACCCATTTTACACAAAAATCACTACTTTTGCATGGGCTGGAATTACCACAAACAAATCTTCAATGTCAACAAGTTACACATGTTTACAAACTACATGCTCTCCCCTGTCACTTCAGTCAAACAGTTGCCACTTCATAGCTGTCTGCCATGAAATAATCACAGTCAAACAGCAAACTACTTGCGCGGACAAATTTTCGGACAACCAAATGGGAAGATAACTCTAATCTGAGGCCGTGTATTTTACCGGAGTGAAATGCAGCTGCAGCTCTGATTGGTTGATATTATATATGACATTGTGTATCGGTGCAAATACTATTATATATTTCCAATAAATTAATATGTTATTGTTTAGTTGGCCGTTGTTTGGAATTATTACATTTGATGTTGAAATCCAGTACACAGGCCTTTCCCCAGGATTTTATTAAGGCGCTTACATATTTAGCATCAAGCCAAAAGAAGTGGGGTAGTGGGTTGAAAACAATTAAGTGTTTGCCTTCTATCCATCAAATCATGTTGGGGGGGGGGGGGGGTTTGGAGGGGGGGGTTAAAACTTTAAAAAAAATAAACATCAATTCCCCACCACCAACAATTTCATAATTTGTGCCATGTTGTTGCTGTTGATTTCAGCGTCGTGTTAAATGCTTGTTGTGATTTCTGCTTGTAAAATACCTAAGCTAAGAATGCTGACTTCACAGTATATTCCATTTATTAAAAAAACCCACCAAAAAAACCCCAAAACGTTAATAAAATAAAATTCCTGTACTGTACAGGACTCAAACAAAATGAAAACGTGATTTTCTTAAAACGTGTGGGTTCTTATAAATCATTCTTTAAATCTCTAACATACCACGCAACATCTATGGCTTCTAGCAGGTAGATTACGATAATCGTATAATGTGTTATATGTTTATCAGGCGTCGGCATTTGGCAGCGTTTGGAGGGAATGAGGGGCGTCCGTGGGTTATATGTTAATTTAAGTCTTAATTAGATGAACAATTTTCGTCACAGTTGGAGTAGTAGTAGTGACACCCCACCCCCACCCCCACCCACACCCCTATCCCCGCCGCCCGTTCCTTCTCTCGCCCTTGATTCCTAAGCCGATTTCAACTCGCTATGAAGCAAGACGTTGCTGTTTGTGCTCTCGAGCTAACCCCCCCCCCCCCCCCCACACACACACACACACACACACTCCTGGGGGGACTCTTAGCTAGTTACGGCGTGCTGCGCGAGTATCGAATCGCATACATTGGGTCACGGGCGACCGTGACCTTAGTGTACTGCGATCTCGATACCCCGAAGAGGAAGAGAAGAGGACGTGGAAAGAGGAGACGTGCGCCAGGGGCGACATAAGGGGAACCAAACCTGGCGGCTCAACCGCCAGCGGCGGTTCCTTCTGCGTCGTCGCCCCCTCCATCTATTCGGCGGAAGAAGACCAGCTCGCCACAGGCGGACAAGTCGACGGACGCGACCAGCGGGACACTGGACACTGCCATGTACCAGGCACCACCGCGACAGCCCACTTCTACTCCTAAGCCGACTCCGGTGAAGCGGTTAATTTTACCTACCGCTCCCGTTGAGTCGGCAATGGATACAGTTGTTGCCGCGGCTGCTAAGCGGAAAGCCGTCAAACCACCAGACGACCAGCCTGCTCGGTCGAAGCCGCCTGCTCCAACAATCCCCCCGCCTGCTGCAGAGGAGGACGTAGACCCGTGGGAGTTGGCCTTGGGGAAACTCAAGAGACAATTCTGGGACTACGTCCAAGGGGATACAACAGACACAAAGAAGTTGAGAGGCCGGTACAGCAACCAGAAATGGAAGCCACTGCCGGATGGGACTCACTACGAGCTGCACACCCTACGGTTCAACGACGCGACGGGACTTGTCGTGACACACCGGCGCCAGCAGATCTTCAGACAAGCGATTCTTCTACATCAGATGGACAGCCCGATTATCCACCGAATCGTCAAGACGACCTGCGGCGCCGGTTACAACATCGTCATCTAGGCCTTGTTCGGCAGGAAGCACCTGATCCCGTCACCTGATCCCGTCACTGACTGCTGGACCGGTCCTCATCTCTCCGTAGGCGCCAACCTCTCTTAGGACAGGCACCTCCTGTTTTGGGCTTAGTTGGACTTAAAACATTTGGGCCGCAGTTCAACAGTCCGACACAGTTTATTTTGGCAGCCCGTCTAAATTGCTAAAATCACCTTAAAACCTTTTCGGTCGAGCACTCTAATTTTATTGTTTGGACTTAAATTTTTGTAGCTCACTTTCCTTTCGGTCTTTGACCAACTACTAAATTTGTATTCCAAATTCCGCCCACCTCAAACTTACTCCTCTACCCACCCCCACCCCCCTCCCTCGGCCCGGACTATATAGATCGGACTTCTGGGGTTTTTTAAATATTATTAAATAGTCCGATCCTCTCTTCTTTCTCTTATTTATTTTTGAGTGTCCTTCAAAAATGCTCCAAATTATACAAATATTCGGTCGAGCAGTCAATTCATTTTATTTTTGGCTTGTAAATGTTTTTTGTTTTGTTTTTTAATCCTACTAATTTCTTTTACTAATTGCTATTTTCAAAATTCTGTCCATTTTCACCCCCACCCCCCGTTAAACTAGTTATCTATCTATCTAATTTCTTTTTGACCGCCCAATCTAACCTAGCGACCAAATTTAATGAGTAGATTTTTTTTATTAATTATATTAATTTGAGATGCGCATCAAAAGTTTAAAGGCCCACTAATTAAAAAAACATTCTGTCCCAGAGCAAGTCACTGGCTATCCAGAGACATGCTCGAAACTCTAGTGGTATATGAGCATGTAAACATTATTCGCACTCGCACTCCTACGCCCATGTATTATATGCGTACTGTCTGGATGTGTTAATATACTGATTGAATTAGTTTTATTAGGAAGAGGTTAACATTATGGGAAAAGGGAATTGATTTGGTTCAATATACAGTTATAGTATGTACGGATACGAAAACTGTGGACGAATAGCCGATCGAGTCCGCGCTATTGAAATCAAGTCCTTCTCTGCGGGTTTTCGTTAATGGTTGTTTCCGTGATGAAATCTGAAACGTGGGGGCGATAAAATGCCATTAATTTAAATCATATCAACGAGCAGTGTGCTTTTATTTGAAACGACACCCGTGAGATGATAGCTAAACCTTTAGGGAAAACTGCCGTAAAATCTCAACACAGGCCGTGTATTCAATGAAGGCCACACTGAAAAGAAGGCTAACTGGTCGTAAGCAAACGTTAGTTTCAAATAGAGGCTAGATTATCTTAAACAAAGGCTGACTTCAAATAGAGACTAATTCATCTTAAACAAAGGCTAGTTTCAAATAGAGACTAAGTCATCTTAAACAAAGGTGGGTTACAAATAGAGACTAAGTCATCTTAAACAAAAGCTGGTTTCAAATAGACACTAAGTCATCTTAAACTAAGGCTGGCTTCAAATAGAGACTAAGTGATCTTAAACAAAGGCTGCCTTTAAATAGAGACTAAGTGATCTTAAACAAAGGCTGCTTTTAAATAGAGACTAAGTCATCTTAAACAAAGGCTGACTTCAAATAGAGACTAAGTCATCTTAAACAAAGGCTGCCTTTAAATAGAGACTAAGTCATCTTAAACTAAGGCTGGCTTCAAATAGAGACTAAATCATCTTAAACAAAGGCTGATCAAATAGAGACTAATTCATCTTAAACAAAGGCTGGTTTCAAATAGAGACTAAGTCATCTTAAACAAAGGCTGCCTTTAAATAGAGACAAAGGATTTTTAAACAAAACACCTCTTGCGCAGTCCGCTGATTACGAAACACCAGTGAATATCAGTTATCTCCCTTTCTGTACCCCCAGTTGTGTTATGTATATGTATTAATGCATTCACATGGAAACAATATATTTGTAACGTATAGAAATAGAGACTACTGCACACGTTGAATATCATACTTCTTATTACTAGTACGAAAACGTATGTTGAGTGACTGAAAGTGAGTTCGATGTGTTTTTAAGCAAGCAATTGTAAGATAAATGGTATCTAAAGGACATAAGAATAGTGTCCTACTTCTTACACATCCTATTAAAAAAACAGGTTTCAAAAGAAATATTATCGTCTTTTCCAAGTTATTTACAGCACATTCGCCTGCGAAGTTCACATTAAAGTGTGGCAGCTAATCAGGAGACGATAGAGAAAAATAAATAAAACGCAGCTTTTGATTCTCAATTTTTTTAAGACACAAACTTACCTTCAAGATCTCCCTTTTGCGTGTATAATTTTATTGCAACAATGTTCAGAAGTAATTTAAGATCAAAACTTGCTAAAATAATATGACAAAGCAAATAATTACCAAACAGTTTACTGACCCTTGATTAATTTTATTGAGTATAGATATATGTTACCATCTGGAAAAAAACAAGAACATATATGGCTTTACGGTTGCACTAAATCAAACCAGCAACTTCCGGGTCATAGTTAGGGATGACCCTTCAAATATTTACGGAGGAAAGGTAGTGATAATATCATGTGACACTGTTCATTTGTGAAACTGTTATAATCTATTCCCAATAAAATAATAAATATAAAGATTTAAAAAAATTGGTATTCTGTTTATATATATATAGTACTCACAAGAAGTTGAAACAAAAGTAAACAAATTGTATTATAGTGTTAACATTACCGGCAGTGAGAACTGATTTGGCCTAGTGGAACCTTAAAGCTTCTAAAACTTTTTTTTTTTAAACAAAACCTTACCTGCAAATTCTCGCCCAATCTCGTGTTCCAGTCCCGAGAGTATGTCGGCCATCTTGTGAAACTTGTAATACTCGTGCGTGAGATTTTTCCTTCGTTCTGTCCGTAGACCGTGGTGAATTCCATCCGTAAGAATGTGACAATACCGGTCTACGATATGTTCGTTTGCTTCCGGGTCATATATTAGTTTAACTCGGTTCCATTTAAAATGCTAAAATTAGAAAATAAAATAAATATAAAATATATTGTAAATAGGCGTATGACACGGAGGCGGGGTTTGGTTTCCATCCGGGTCATGTATTGGTTTAACTCTGCTCAAATGGAGGTTAAAGGGACAGACCCTAGTTTCAAGGGTGGATTCAGTTAAAGGGACAGACCCTAGTTTCAGCCCATGAAAATGCACACTAAGTTTAGTTAATCTACAAATCTGCAGCACACATTTGGATAAAGTTACAATTGAGTGAAACGTGAGTTTGTGACTTTGAAATGGTGAAATACCCTCTAAAAATAGACTAAAACTCAACTCCATAAACGTTACGTCTCAGACGCACGTGCGTTTTTAAAAATATGAGAAATGCATTTTGTGACATTAAAAACACCAGGATGACCAAAAACACTTCGAATGTACGGAAATGGATAATCTAACCAATAAAAACTAAGTAAAATATGATTTCAGTTATCAAAAACGGATCTAATAGTCAAAAATATTCCTTAGTTTTTAAAAACTAGGGTATGGCCTTTTAATATTGATACATGGTTTAAAATGGTGCCCGATAAAATATATTTTAAATGTTACCAGGTTCGGATTCAGGATTTTTTAACAGAGGGGGCACAAAACCTTGGGGGGGGGGGGGGGGGTTAAATAGAATTTAAAGATCCTTGACAGATGGACGGGATAACTTTGCATTTTTGTGTATTCTGAAATATATATTGTTTCACCAAAATAGGGTGGGGGCGGGCTTAAAATCATAATGTACATACACAGTATGTAAACATATATAGGGCAGTGGCGTAGGAAGGTGCCAAAAAGTGGGGGGGGGGGGGGATACTTTTATATTTACACACTTTTACACTATTATAAAGCAAATATAAAGTATAATATCTGAAAAGTGGGAAGCACATGCCCCCCTGCACACACACACACACACACACACACACACACACACACACACACACACACACACACACACACACACTCCCGCTTCCTACGCCAGTGTAGGGCCTACTGTCAAAAAAGTAATAATGTGCATTCTTTAGATTAAAATGTTTATGACACAGTCAGAAAATAAATGGATTTTTTTTGTTAACACCAAGTAAACATTAACCTTGTTAAAACCCAAAGGTAATTATAAATTTGAACAAAATCATTCAACTTTGAATATAATTATAAAAGATTTGACACAAAACTAAAATATTTCCCATATTTAAAATACAGTTTTAAAATGTTTGAGATGATTATTTCTGGTTTCCATTTCATGAGCTGCAAATCTACTGTTCGTGGCTGGATGTGACAGCTGGTAGTGTCCATAACAAATCAAGTGAACATATTTATTTTCAAAATATTAATATTCCAGTATCAAGCTTGCAATTTGTATTATGTTTCAGTGTAACTTAATTTGTTTACTATACAAGTAAATTCTAGGAAAGATTGGACTAAAATGGGGTTTTTTCTCCTTAAATTTCACCTTAAACTGTGACAGCTGGTAGTGTCCATAACCAATCAAGTGAACATATTTATTTTCAAAATATTTATATTCCAGTATCAAGCTTGCAATTTGTATTATGTTTCAGTGTAACTTAATTTGTTTACTATATAAGTAAATTCTAGGAAAGATTGGACTAAAATGGTGGGGGGTTTTCTCCTCAAATTTCACCTTAAACTGTAAAAAAAAGTAATAGAATTCTAATATGCAAAAATATATCATATTCCTATGAAATCTATATCTTATTGGTATTACTGTTGACATTTAATCACATAGTTTCTATATTACTTTTTTGTTTACGGGCTCTACAGAGAATCCTTACTGAATGTAAAGCACATCTAGTAGGGTGTATACTACCAAATCAAATCCCATAGACGACAATAGTAACATATGTGGCTAAAACTCCTATCTGCAACGTATCAATCGACATAAACGCCACGGATATAAATACTACCACCCCTCACCCTTAAAGTAAATCACAAAAAAGTGGGTGTCAAGCTGCTCATTTCTGAGATGACGGGTAGCGTCTATGACTACCCTAGTTCCGCACAAAATTTGAGTACTTTTTTTACTCGGTACCCCATACATGTTCCAAGCACAAGACTACTTGACACAGTGGTACTAGATGAAATAAAATTGCATACATTTTTAGCCCAGATGAAACTAATTTTTTTTACAACCAACACACTCATATTTATAACCAATCACAGGACTTGTGGTGTTCACTTCTCTATCAAAAGTTGGGTGCACCTCGAACTTTGACCCAGCCAGAAGTTACTTGGTTTAGTACTACCTAGTAGTGTGTTATTAGTAGGATTCTATATTGAATGTTATGTCTCATCGTGAACTTAATTGGTTATACGAGTTAAAAATTAGCTAAACACTCAACACAATTCAAAAATATTTTCAGCAAGAGGAATGTCCTGCTAATCATAATTTTGTTATTTTTAGGGGTGAATGCTGGATGAAATAACAATTATCAATTCAGCTATATTATTTATATTTGTTCTTATTTAACATGTTGTAGCCTTACAAAATAAAATACAAGAAAATTTAAGTATACGTATTTTGGTATTTTGTATAAAGTATCAAAATTTATAATGATGTTTTTTGAAAGGTACAGTAACGGACATTACAAATCCACATTCAGTGTGTATTATTTTCAAATCCTTCAGCTACTTCACAATTCTGTTACTTTGCAGAGTTTCTCCGTACATCTGACTTGTAATCCTCAATTGATGTAGAATTCTTTTGATTAAGTCAACAATTATTAGATGGTCGCGAACACTACAGATGTTTTGTGACAAACCTATAAGTTGCTTTAATTATGTTAACTTTTTGTGACGTAAAAACATATTGCACTTTTTATTCCTAAATCATAAATACTAATTATATGTGAGAAAATTCATTGTAACATAATTTAATTTCACTTAATTTTTAAAGACTTAGGGCTGAATTTACGATGCCTGTTTTTCTTAAACGCAGGTGTATAAAGGGACACACCCTAGTTTCAAAATTAACACTAAGGTTCATTAATCTACAAACCTGTAACACATTTGCATAAAGTTACAGTTGAGTAAAACATGAGTCTGACTTTGAAATGGCAAAATACCCTCTAAAACTCGACTAAAACGCGACTCTATAACTGGTACTTCTCAGACGCACGTGCGATTTTAAAAATATGAGAAATGCATTTTTCGATATTATAAACACCAGGATGACCAAAAACACTTCGAATGTACGGAAATTGATAATCTAAACCATAAAATTTAATTAAAGTATGACGTCAGTTATCAAAAACGGCCATAATATTCAAAAATATGCCTTAGTATTTAAAAACTAGGGTATGTACCTTTAAGCATTGTAAATGTATGTAGTTACACGTGTATACGTCTAAAACAGGTATTTTAAATTCGGCCCTGTATGTCGTCCATACAGCATGAGATATAGAAGAACAAAAAGGATAACAAAAAGGATAACAAAAAGGATAACAAACTAGTACATTTACATAAATTGCAATAACTTTTGACCCTGGTGGCCATTTTTTTTTTTTTTTTTTAAATAACTCACATTTTAAATAGAATGGTATTATCGGCAAACCACTGTCATTTTAACATAAAACATGTTCAATACATTTTTACAACAAAGGGATGATTTCAGTGAAAATTAAATGGACAAAAAGTACACTAATTTGACCCACTAATTCACTCAGAGTGCAACTTTTATAGAAATAAGAGACCTGAAATACTCTACACAGTTAGGTGTGACCCATATGCATGAACACAAACCAAACAGTGATGTGCTGGGACCACAATATTTCATTCATACATATGAATGGTGTTGATGGCTGATAAAGGGTTACAATCTGATAACCAATAACTAAGGTGCCAGAGTCACGTAAATTAATTTATTCATAACACTAGTTTACGAACACTACCGATTTCTGCCGATTAATTCAGTCGTTATTGTTCGTAAAGCCGGAATGTACATGTAGCTATTCGGGGTCGCATTTTTGTCCTTAGCTTGGTGGTCGCTATTCATTGTACAGGATAGCACAACATAGTGAATCACGATAATATATGCATATTTACCTTGAATATAAGAATGAGCATTTCCACCAGCGAGTTGAATATCGGTCCAACCCGCGTCAGCAGTTGAAACATGGATTTCTTAACTCGGCCGAAGTCTCGGGCCATGGCGGCGGCCGTCACCATGGGTTTGTTCCAGTACGGGATCTGTCGCGCCACGGGAGCTGCGGCGTAGTCGCAGCAAGGCCCGAAAAACACGTCGACGGTTTCTGAAACAATGACCACGACGACGTCAATTAGTAGAAGAAACAAAACAAAAGCATGAATGAGTTTGGGTGTGGGCGTTTTTAACCGGTTGAAGGTGTTGAGGTGTTATGCTGTTTTGGTATGTGTATTTTTTGTGTGTGTGTAAGGTTGTTGCGTTTGGTTTTTTATTTGGTTTTTGTTGGGGGGTTGGAGGGGTTGGGGTTGTTTTGTTTTTAACGGGTTGAGGGGGGTTGGGGTGTTATGTTATTTTGGTATGGCTTTTTTTGTTTGGTTGTTGGGTGTGTGTTGCTGTTGGTTTTGTGAGGGGGGGTTGGGGTTTTTTTTTTTTTGGGGGGGGGAGTTGGGGTGTATTATTGTTTGTTTTTTGGGTTTTTTTTTTTTGTTTTGTTTTTTTTTTGTGGGTTTTTTTGTTTGTTTGTTTGTTTGTTGTTGGGGTTTTTTCTTTGTAGGGGTATCTCTTTGTTGTTTTCATTGTTGGTTTTTTGTGTGGGTTTTTTTTTTATAGATTTTTGTTTGAGGTTGTTTTTGTGTATGTTTTTTGTTGTTGTTTTTTTGTGTGGGTTTTTTTTTGGGGGGGTGTTGTATTTTTATTTTTATTTTTGTTTTAAGTTTATTGCCCCAGGAATGTGTTATGGTAATGGCAGGATTGGGGCTTCGAGTTCTTTACTTAACATGTTGCACAACAAACAGACATTGCAAAATCTTTATCTGAAAATAGCATACCATTTTCATATCAGAATAAAACGGAGGAACAACAATGAGTTAACTTTTATTAACAGAAAAACAATTAATTATATTTATTTAACGAAATGTTGCTTTCAGTTTATAGAAAAACAATTAATTATATTTATTTAACGAAATGTTGCTTTCAGTTTAGTTTCTAAAAATAAAAATAAAATAATTAATTAATTTAATTTAATTTAACTTAATTTAATTTAATTTAATTTAATTTAATTTAATTTAATTTAATAAATTAATTAATTAATTAAATAAATAAAATTAAAAAATTAAAAAATTAAATAAATA
>NC_054703.1:12810191-12880191 GCF_016097555.1 Gigantopelta aegis | reverse complement strand
AAAGCAAATACAGTGACATAACAAAACATTGTCTTGTGATTAAAATTTGACCAATCAAGATTATAAGAAGCAATATCTCCTGCGGAGAGATCATAAATTATCGTGCCAGCGATATCTCCTACAAAAGCCTTTAATGGATGATAATTAACAAAGCATTATTAAGAATACTTGGCAAGTGGCCAACATCACGTGGCAAATGGAATCAAAAAGACACAGATAGACCCATCGGATTGGTAGTTGCATTTTTTTAAACTTGTCTGTCAGAATTTTTACTCGCATATGTCGAGCGGACGAGTACTTTCTGCAACCCTGGCGAAACCATTTACACCCTACACGTAATCACACTATATGCAGGCAGCACATACCGTAAAGATACATAAATTGGAATGAGCAATCGACTGTCATTTGTATGTTTAAACGTCCTAGTTTGAAGAAAGCAAATACTAAGTATATAATGTAGTACTAAACAAGTTGACTGTTGTTTAACTTCATCAGCTCCTGGCTGTTGTTTAACTTCATCAGCTCCTGGCTACTGTTTAACTTCATCAGCACCTGGCTACTGCTTAACTTCATCAGCTCCTGGCTACTGCTTAACTTCATCAGCTCCTGGCTACTGCTTAACTTCATCAGCACCCTGGCTACTGCTTAACTCCATCAGCTCCTGGCTACTGTTTAACTCCATCAACTCCTGGCTACTGTTTAACTCCATCAACTCCTGGCTACTGTTTAACTCCATCAACTCCTGGCTACTGTTTAACTCCATCAACTCCTGGCAATTGGTCACTAATACAGTTTAAAGGCACAGATCCTAGTTTCAACCCGTAACAATGGACACTAAATTTGGTTAAGTTACAAACCTGTAACACATTTGGATAACGTTACAAAAGAGTGAAACAAGAGTCTGTGATGTTCAAACGGTGAAATTCCGTTAAAAATAGACTAAAACTCAACTCCACAACTGTTAGTTCTCAGATGCACGTGCGTTTTTAAAAAAAATTAAAAAGTGGATTTTGTGGTATTAGAAACATCAGGATACCAAGAAACACTTCAGTTGTACGGAAATGGATAATCCAAACAATAAAATATAAGTAAAGTTTGATTTCAGTGGTAATAAATGGCTGTAATAGTTAAAAATATGCCTTAGTGTTTAAAAACTAGGGTCTGTCCCTTTAAGAGCTATAGTGTTTAAAAACTAGGTTCTGTCCCTTTAAGAGCTATGGTGTTTAAAAACTAGGTTCTGTCCCTTTAAGAGCTATGGTGTTTAAAAACTAGGGTCTGTCCCTTTAAGAGCTATAGTGTTTAAAAACTAGGGTCTGTCCCTTTAACAGTTGATTGTATACGTGTATGTACAAGTATGCGGGACAAACTGACAAATTTAAGAAAGCAAGATTAATATAATGTAGTACTAAGAAAGTTGACTGTTGTGTAACTTCATCAGCTCCCAGCTTTTGGTCATGCAATCTGATTAAAATTAGCTCTACTAGGTCTACCAGTAGATCTAACAGCATTGCGTGGACTCCCATGTCCAGGTGACATTTCATCTATAAATAACAATTTAAATATTCGGGAGCATACAAATTCTAAAAATATCGGGCGAGACTATTTATGCAATAGATGAACGTGTTGGTTTATTTCAACATTAAAAAACAGTGGGGAAAGTGCAGTAATAAACTCTGGATTGTATACTAGTATGAACAGATTTTATGGCTATACCATCACGTGTTTTTTTTTCATCTTGAAACAAATTTTATATAAAAAAATTATATTACAATTAGTTTCCGGCATACTTCGTAATTGACCCGAATCATTTCGTATACCCTCAGCATAATACTGAATGTTTTCAAATTCTTTTGAAATCACTGGCATGATTTTGCAAGTAAGGTTTTGATTGGTCGAATGAAAGGTCAAGTAGACATGAGCTCCAACGGGCTGCTGCTAGATCCACATGTAATAGTGGAGCTCATTTTAATTAGATTGTTGGTCATGAATACAGCTTACCAGTTGATTTTATATGTGTATGTGGGCCAAACTGACAAATTTAAGAAAGCAAAATTAATGTAAAGTCAGGGCTCGAAACGGCCTGAGGCCAGGTCGCCAAATGCGACCCATGTCCTGTTTGAACGACTTAAATATTAAAAAACAATGGCGTGAGTCACCCAAATAATAATATCCTTTTTAGAGCTATAAGATATGAGTCACTGTTAATATTTATATTGCACATTAAAATCTTGCTCGTGGTTCGCTTACCATAATTTGCCGACATGCATTACTATTTTTTGGGCCACCATATTTTTTGGTGAGTTTCAAACCCTATAAAGTACTTACTCCAAAACATGACTGTTGTTTAACTTCATCACATCAAGCTTGTCGGTCATGCTCACAGATTCTGTGTCGCATCTCCGGGGACTTGATCCCGGTGATGCCCGTCTCGGGTTGTAGAAAGGAAACAGTAGGCCATCTAGTGGCAGATTGCTGCTAGTCAGTGAGCTCATGTTGGACATGATTATGCTAGGTGAACTGGTACCTAAGAAATATAATAATTATACGGTATTAAACGAGAATCCATTTGGTATTCAACATGTTTAAGTCCCGAGTGAAACAATTTTCAATTGTCACTGAGGTGTGACGTCAAAGTGTTACGTCGAGGTGTGACATCAAGGTGTTACGTTTAGGTTTTACGTCAAGATGTTTCATCGATGTGGGACGTTGAGGTGTTACATCGAGGTATTATGTCAAGATGTTACGTCGAGGTGAGACTTCGAAATGTTATGTCAAGATGTTACATCGAGGTGTGACGTTGAGATGTTATGTCGAGGTATGATGTCAAGATATGATGCCAAGGTGTGACATCGAAGTGTGATGTCAAGGTGTGACGTCGAGGTGTGACATCAAGGTGTTACGTCGAGGTTTGATGCCAAGGTGTTAGTCAAGGTATGACGTCGAGGTGTGACATTGGTATGGCATCAAGGTGTGAAATCGAGATGTGACGTCAAGGTGTGGCATCAAAGTATGATGCTGAGGTGTGACGTCGAGGTGTGATGTCAAGATGTTACGTCGAGGTGTGACATCCAAGGTGTGACGTCAAGATGTTATGTCCCACTTGACGTTCTAGTGAATGCAACACTTTGATAGGTACCAAGATATTTTAATAGTGATAGAAATAAGCAGAAATGTTCACTAGTCCACCAGTCACGTACATCTAGAAATCTACTTGTCTGCCAATATTTTCACTCGTCAAAATAAGTGGTTTGTTTTATTCAAGTACAAAGATGATGTTTTTGATTGCTCAGAAAGAAAGAAGGAAGGAAAGAAAGGAAAGAAAGAAATAAATAAAGAAAGAAAGAAAAGAAAGAAAGGAAAGAAAGAAAGAAAGAAGGAAAGAAAGAAAGAAAGAAAGAAAAGAAAGAAAGAAAGAAGGAAAGAAAGAAAAGAAAGAAAGAAAGAAAGAAGGAAAGAAAGAAAGAAAGAAAGAAAGAAAGAAGAAAGAAAGAAAGAAAGAAGGAAAGAAAGAAAGAAAAGAAAGAAAAGAAAGAAAGAAAGAAGGAAAGAAAGAAAAGAAAGAAAGAACGAAAGAAAGAAAGAAGGAAAGAAAGAAAAGAAAGAAAAGAACATATTGATTTTATTTAATGATACACATTTTATGTATGGTTATATGACGTAGGACATATGGTTATGAGCAACATAGATAAGAGAGAAAACCCACTATCACCACTTCATGGGCTACTCTTTTCGATTAGCAGCAAAAAATGTTTTATATGCACCATTCCACAGACAAGACAATACATACCACAGTCTTTGTTACATCAGTTATAGAGTGGAAACTATTAATAAAAATATACATGACATACTCTGCATTTAAACAATCATTGCAATGTCTACCACAGTCAGCTTTAGGCCTGCCTGTCCAATTTATAAAGCATATGAAATACTATTAAAACAATTGATGTCGTCGAAGTATAGTTTTAAGCTGCTAGTAAATACTTTGCAATTAGGTGTCACTGGGTGGTAAAAAATTGCATGAAGAAAAATAGCTCATTATTTGACTTTTTTCCTAACACTCAAAATGCCAGGCCTAGAAATGTGTGTATATACGTGTGTGAACAATACTGGCCAACTCAAGTGCAAAATCACGTTAATGGAAAAAGAAGTTTGTTTTGTTCAACAACACCACTAGAGCACATTGATTTCGCGTTAATGGAAAGTGGGCCTTGAAGGCATACTGTCACGGATTTAAGGACCTTATTTCTCTAAAAATAGATAATAAATAAAAATTACATTAATTGTTGGAAACCAAATCTAGCTATTGCATCACCTTAACTGAACCATGATGGAGTGAAATCCATGTCAACCCTCTCAGCAATTTTAGTTTTTGATTTATGGACCATTGCCATAATTCAATTATTTAAAAAAAATATCATTAATAAATGGAGTAAGGTGATTATGAAGATGGTTGAATAAAGTACATTTAGGGACAAATAATGTTCAGGTAATACTTTGTTAGACCATTAAATAGGTCAGTGATGTGTGACAATATTACGCCTTTAATTAGTAACATCAGAATCGTAAACCACAAACCTGAATCTGTGCTCCTATCATCCAGGTCATTGAGCATCGATTCAAGATCAGAATTACACGCAATATCGGATTGAGGACTTGAACACGCAAAGACACTGCTTCCCTGATGGAGATTCGAACCACCGTCGTTCTGTGAACACACGCACTCCTTACTAACGCCTCCATTCTGAACAACCTCGTCCACTACAGCCGGATACTCCACTCTCAACGCTGCCTCCAGAACAAGGCAATTCTTGAGGTTGTCAAACAAAATGCTCCACTTGACAGTATTGGGAAGCTGGGCATTCCGAAGATCGGTATACACGTTCCGTGATATGGCATCCACTTCAAGCAGATGTTGCGCCAACCTCCTGGGTTCCACTGTGCTTTGAATCAAACAAAATCCACATCTTTTACGACTTTCACTTTCTGTGTTGCTGGCTTGCTCTCGTAACGTTTCCTGTAGTATTTCCTCCAGCTGAGGGTGATCTTCCTTGATTGCTGGCAACACAACGCTGGTGAATTGTTCACTGCTGCATTTGTCGGCGATTCGTTTCAGAAGTTCTTCATTTCGCTCCCGTCTTGAAAGTCTCGTTGATGCAATGCTCTCTACATCGTCTTCAGTAAACACCCCCCCAGCCACTAGATGGTCGACAATGCCTTGAGGTGTCAGTATATCTTTGCGTAATCTATTGAAGTGCTTCTTTATTGCATTTAAATGTGGCTGATCCCTTGAACAAGTCTCACCTGCAGCAAGACAAAGAAAGAAAGAAAGGAATGTTTTGTGTAATGACACTACTAGAGCACATTCATTTATTAATCATCGGCTATTGGATGTCAAACATTTGGTAATTTTGACGTATAGTCTTAAGATAGGAAACCCGCTGATTTTTTCATTTGTAGCAAAGGATATTTTATATGATGCCAGTGTTCGAGATTAAAGTATCCCGATATTCCAGAATTTTAATTTTGGATACCAGACTTCAAGAACCCAATATCCCACTGGGATACCATATAATGTTGTTGTTTTATAATCCTGCATTTTTATTTTTTGCTGAAACAATGAAAGACGTCATTTACTGATGAAGTTAAGTAACAGTATTTTCAAGCTCGTACCCAGACTAATGCTATGCTGTAAAAATATTTCCCCCAACTCGTACCCAGTCTAATGCTACACTGGGGCAATAGCGGCGTAGCAATAGACTGGGAACCGCAATGTCACTATTGTTTTTGTTGGATGTTTCCTCCCTTCAAATTTTATTTGCGACATTGATTCCACATCTGCAGAAAATTGATACAGGTAGGTTTATCATTAGTAATGTCAGAAACACTTATAGATTACTGCTAAATATCAATTTATGTCAGTATTACTCACAAATAGATGCAGGAAATCTTTTTGCTGATTCTGTTTGTTTGCAAATTTCACGATTTCTATTGCGGCGTAGCAGTGGACTGGGAACGAGAACAGTGTTGTCCAAGTTTGTTACGATGTTATTTATGAATTTCATTTAAGTGGGATACTAAATTCTCAGGTGGGTTATCAGATTTTGAAATGTTAGTATTCAACTGGGATACTGCCCAAAATATTTAATCTCGAACACTGGCTGCTCAGGGCACACCTTGTACATGACCAAATTAGCCAATTCTGGCTGCTAATTGAAAAGAGTACCCCATGAAGTGGCGACAGTGGGTTTCCTCCCTCAATGGCCAATGCCATATAACTGTAAATAAAATGTGTTGAGTGCATCTTTAAATAAACCATTTCCTTCCATTACTGTTGAAAATACTTTGCATTAATGTTCCAACCAGTGCACCACAACTGGTATATCAAAGGCTGTGGTATGTGCTAACCTGTCTGTGGGATGGTGCATATAAAAGATCCCTTGATACTAATGGAAAAATGTAGTGGGTTTCATCTTTATGACTGCATCAAAAAGACCATAAGTTTGACGTCCAATAGCCAATGATTAATAAATCAATGGGCTCCAGTGGTGTCGTTAAACAAAACGACTCTCATTTAGCTACTGACGAGAAAATGTCAAATCACCAGTATGTCCATCTATCCCTGTCCATCCGAGCACTCAACCCCCCCCCCCCCCCCCCCCCCCCCCAAGAGTTTGATTGTTATTTCATAGTATTTTATATCAATGAAATAATTATACACTTGGAATTATAAAAATTAACATGACATTTTTTCAGGTTCATACAAGTATGAAATCACAGAACCGCTTTACACATTTATGCTTAAATGGCTCCGTGCCAACATATCACACCTAACGGGGTGCTGTGGTTCATATGTGCATGGACATCAAAAGTTATCACATATAATTTATAAATATTGTCGGACATATGGTTGCCTTAACCATATGTCCGACAATATTTATAAATTATATGTGATGGATGGATGGACAGATGGATGGATGGACAGACGGACAGATGGGAGGGGATTAGATGGATGGACAGATGATTGGGAATGGATGGATGGATGGATGAATGGGAATGGATGGATGGACAGATGCCAGAGATGGATGGATGGAGGGATGGATGGATGGACAGATGGATGGAAATGGACGGACGGATGGATGGTTGGATGGATGGCTGGGAGTGGATGGAAGGATGGATGGGTGGCACATGGATAGGAATCAATGGATGGATGGATGGACAAATGAATGGATGGATGGACAAATGAATGGATGGATATATGGATGGAAATGGATGGACAGATGAATAGACAAACCGATGGATTAATGGATGGACAGATGGATTGGTGGACAGGTGGATCAGAATGAATGGATGGACAGAGGGATAGATGGACAGACTGGTGGATGAATGGATGGATGGACAGATGGATAGATGGACAGACTGGTGGATAAATGGATGGACAGAGGAATAGATGGACATACTGGTGGATGGATGGATGGATGGACAGAGGGATAGACAGACAGACCAATGGATGAATGGATGGACAGACCAACTGATGGGTGGCTGGCTTGTTGGACACATGGACAGACAGATGAATGGATGGATGAATGGACTGGATGGATGGATCTTTTAACATACCATCTGATTTTCCACCGGGTCCCATTTCAAGCATAGACGTGTAGCACATGTGGACCTTGGAGATGTAACTCTCAAAATTATCATGTGTCCTCTTCGTATGAGCAAGAAACTGGTCTAACATTGTCACATCGCCGCAACTCTGCAGCTTAGAAGTGATTACATCGGCAGATCTTCCCATGTATTCACCCAGCCGAACCAGGCACCGTGAGATGTGTTCCCCAAAGATGGAAATGAACTGTTTCTGAGTTCCGTCTGAAACATGGTCGAGCCGTAAACGCGGAATGACGTATCGCTCTAGAATGGCCGAGCAGGACAAGACATCGGTGCCCATAACTCAGTCTGTTTCAGTCTAGAACTGTGAAAAAAATAAATAATAATAATAATAAAAAATAAAAAAATTGATATATAGAGGTTATTACCAGAGTGTTTTTCGGTATCGTCAATATCATATATTAGGAATAAAAATTGTATTATGCGAGCCCTTGGCGAGTATAATACATTATTTTTATTCCTAGTATATGATATTGACGATACCGAAATACACGAGGGTAATAATCTCTTTATCATATAAGCTCAAGCTTAATACAACGTGTTTCTGTAAACTGTACACCCAACTTTTATTCCAGTCCGCCATTACTAGATATTCAAATGACGTAAGAATATGTGGCATGGTGTATTTTTGAATGGAAAAAGTGTGCACATCGTTTTTTCGGTTCATACTTGCATGAACCAAAAAATAATTGCGGTCAAATCTTATAATTAAATTTATATGCATACTTTAACAATACATCACTTAATTTATTTTGTCTAGCTTTAAATACGCCTGTAGTATTGTTTGTGTAAACTTCATTGAAACTTATGTCGCGTAGGAATGCAAACTTTCATTCACTATTATTTGAATCAGGAGATTTTTTGTAAATGACGTCATTTGGTAAATGACGTAATGTTGATAAGCGACGCCATTTCCTCTAGCTGCTGTATGTTTTTTACAGACCATTTAGTTATATTGGAAGGAATTGTCCTATTCGTGTTTAGTTTATATTTTATGAAAGTGAATGAAGGAAAACGTGACTACCATTTATGCTGTCGGTTAAACCGTTTAATTTTCGCCAAAAGCTGTACAACATCGTTTACAAGTAAGTTACAGGCGTGAAGTTTCCTACATGTTTTCTTTGGCCACCGACCGAGTCTCATGTCATGATTAGCGAAGAGGTTGTTGTTGTTTTTAATGAATGCGTATAGATCTACATGTCTACTCTGCTATAGCATTTTCCATTAATTTATTGTATACATTTTTTTTATATTACTTTTGTAGCTTTCATGGTTGCCTGAATAATCCGACTTGTTGCACAAAAGTAGTGCGAGTCGGTGGGGTAGTAGGCGTGGCTTAAAATGTTTCGGTTCATCGAGATATGAACAAACAAAAAAGTAAGCACCTCTGGACCAATCAGATTGCCGTAAAGTGTATAGACGTAAAGAAAATTTAATTATTTGACCATAAATATGTAGCTCGACCAATTTAACACCCGTAACGGAAAAAGAAGACAAGTTGTGTTATATTATTTAGTTTTGATGGTAGAAAAACTATATTTTATTTCTGGGTCATTCCGTGTCAAATCACCAAAAAACCCAGATATTTTAAACCCGACCGTCTCAGATTTTTATCAAACTTGGTATACTTATTGATTGGGATCCCACAGCACTAAATTCAAAATTTTAGGCCAATCGGACCAGTGGTGTGGGAGATTTCGCCCCCCAAATTTTGAGATTTTCGGCCAAACTACTGGAACTACTGGGCCAATCTTCATAAAATTGGTATTGTTGGAAAGGCAATTTGACATGGATTCCAAATCTGCCATTATTGTTCAGATTGGAGAATGTTGGGGTACACTGACCATTTGACCTTTGTTATGACCTTGAAATTGACCGTGTGGATCACGTGACCTTGACATGACCTTTCTTGTAATTTAATCTCCCACATGTTAACTAAAACATATAAAAGTTTCAGAGGTGTAATATTCTTTGTTTAGCAGCAATACACATTCAAAAGTTGCATGTCCATGAAAATAACACCTTTTCTGCCACCAACGTCTGATTAGCTATACTGAAGTAAACCCGAATGACCAATTCCTGATGCTAGGAATCACCATTTCTCTTGAACACCGAGTACCGTATTTGACCGGAAATAAGCCCATGTCTTTGAATAAGCCCCCCTCCGTTTTGATAGCATTTAAGAAATTAGGCCCTCATTCGTAAATAAGCCCACCCCCAACTTCGTCACCTTATAAATAACACGAAATTGCAAGTTTGCTCAAAGTTTATTTAAATGGTCATACCTCCTGCAGATAATTAAACACAAATGTAACACAATATTTTACCACCAGTGAGATTTAGCAGTCTAACAATAACAGTGTGTAAAATTGTTTTCAATTTCATGCCTGCAGTATTTCTTTGAAGTATCCAAGCCCAAGTATGAACTAAAAACCAATGTCTATTTTTACCACCACACTGGGTCCGCAGTTAATGCTAATTAAGCAAATAAAATATTCTGATTGGCTAAGAACAATGACCTTAGATTGACAATTTTTTGTAGTGTAAGCTGGCTGCCTGTGTCAGAAACGTGTATACACTATTGAGTTTGTTGTTAATTGATGTTGTTTTAAGTCTTCTCAGCATTAAATTTTTGATGTAAATAAACCTCACTGGTAAGTAATTGTAACACAGAAGGTGTGTTTCTGATAATTAGATACTAGTAAAAAAACCCACAATTTAATTAATAAACAATTATTATTTATTAATAACAAATGGAACACTAATTAATAGATATGCTACTGAACGTTTTTTGTTTTCTTCCTAGTTCATTTAATTATTATTATTTATTTTAATTATTATCATTTTTTTCTCTCAACAAAACTGGCCCCTTGTCTGGGAATAAGCCCACCCCATGCTAAGCTCACAATGAGTTGTCTTGGCCCCCTGGGCTTATTTCCGGTCAAATACGGTAATACATTGTAGGCTACTCCCTTCATTGCCTTCTCACCAGTTCAGCAGTCACAGAATCATTCAGTCACCCACTTCCAACATAGTCTTGTAATTCTAGTATCATCCTTTTTACTCAGAGAGTACATCCGTCGAGAAGATGCAATAGAAGGTGTATCATCTCCATGCTCTTCTGAAATGTCCTCAACTAGCCCAACCCATGCCTCATTGTCATACAGACAACAAACATAGCTTTGCTTCTTGGCTTCAATGGGAGGATCCTCTGGTAACTGACATATCATCCTTAGAATCCTGGACAGATACTAGTTCTGGTGGGTCACTCTGCAGGCTCAGCTTGTAGGCATGCATCTTTGACTTAGACACATTGGGTCTGTGTAGGGATGCTGCAAACTGGCCTTTGTCAGCAACCTCTTCACCGTCCCCCCAATTCCATCACAGGCACTTTTGCTGTGGCTTGTCGCAAAAAAGTTCCATTCACCTTCCAACCCAAAGTCCTCTTCATGATGGCACAGGTTAACAAAATTGTTCTTATTTTTATACTGTCCAGCACAGCCGTCAGTGAAATAATGGATCTTTTTCACATGAGGAAACTCAGTCTGAAGGTATGGAATAACAACACTCAAGAAAGCATACACAGTTACAGTTGAGTGCTCCCTAGTGTCACTCACTACACAAATGTTACGGTGTTCGAGGGTTCCATCAGCCAACCTGCAGTATGCCACAAAATGATGTAAGGTAGCCTGTTTATTTTCCCAGTGGAAACTCTGAATCTCATCCTGAACAACGTACGAGAAATTTTCCACAAAATCACCTTGCAGGACAAAGTCATTGCTTTCCTAAATATTAAATCTAGCCCTGAAAACCCTTTCAGTAAAGTTAAGCAGGTCAGAAAACTAAAATGGCAGCAGAGTACATGTATCATTGCCAAAGGCCAACAAGCCTTGGGTATTTGGGTCAAACTTTTCAAGTATAAATCAGTTAATGTCAAGGTAGACCTTGTTCACACTCTGTGCTGAAGACTGGGTGTACAAATACATTATGTAGTACATCACTGGATGAAGTCTTGTTCAAAACCATTGGCAAGGCCATATGACGTGACAAAATGACTTAAAAGGTTTTATGAAGAAAACATAATACTTACATATCAACATCTGACATAGTGTCCAACTTGAAAGCTTCAGATTGTCAAAGAAATGCAGATCAAGAAACTTCTTTGTCTTAAACTTCTAATTGCCATGTGCTCAATGGGGATTTCCCCAGGGGATTTCAAAGAGTACCTGACATGCCTAAAGCCACGCTTCCTGTTAACCCTTTGGGCCTGATTGTGTAGAATCTCTCATGCCATTTGGCATCTTTTCATATCCTTCAGGCATTCCTTCAGACATGTCAGGTTGATTTTGACTCCAAAGATGAGTTTTTGGTCTCAGAGAAGTCTATACATGTAGAAAATGTACATTGTAATGCATTGTATCAATCATCCATGCAGGTATGCATTTTAAAAATCTATATTGTGGCTAAACAAAAAAGATTACACCTCTGAAACTTTTATATGTTTTAGTTAACATGTGGGAGATTAAATTACAAGAAAGGTCATTTCAAGGTCATGTCATCCACACGGTCAATTTCAAGGTCATAACAAAGGTCAAATGGTCAGTGTACCCCAACATTCTCCAATCTGAACAATAATGGCAGAGTTGGAATCCTTGTTAAATTGCCTTTCCAACAATACCAATTTTATGAAGATTGGCCCAGTAGTTCCTGAGATATGAGGGTTCAAAGGTTGGCGGCCACGCCCATTTTTGCAGAAAATCTGAAACTTTGGGGGGGGGGGCTGTATCTCCCACACCACTGGTTCAATTGGCCTAAAATTTCGGATTTGGTGCTGTGGGATCCCAATCAACAAGTATACCAAGTTTCATAAAAATCTGAGACGGTCGGGTTTAACCCATTGGGTGATTTGACACAGAAAGACCCTTCTTCTTTATTTTCTTGATTACTATTAATATGAAATGAGTTCAGGAATTATCCGTCAAATTGAATTGATTTTCCAGTGTTACATATTTGAAACGTTACGGGTGTTACACATTATGTCATTTTAAGTTTTTACTTAAGTAAAATCATAAAAATAAATGTTCAATCCATAACTATGTATAAATGTACATGTATATAGTTGTTTGCATTATTGTAGCTTACTATCAACAACGGCGTTTGGAAAAAAAAAAAAACCCTGATATATATGAAATTATTGTATGCAAAAATCCATACTGATCTACTACAAAACATTAGAATGATCTGAAATGAATTGGCTATACAAATTTTATAATTCTAAGCAAGAAAATGTAAGTAGAGTACAATATAATAATTATGAAAGGTTATATTGGCCAAAATGTTTTACAAAATATCTAAACACTCAAGATATTCACTTTAACGACAAGGCAGTTTATATGTCAGTTCAGTATATTTTAATGTTTCTTTCAAATTATGTTGTTTTGGTAAGTCCTGAAGGTGACACTTGTCAATCATTAAAACTCTCAAGAAAAAAATTAAAATTCAGAAAAGCCACCTGACAATGTCAATCGGCGAAGCGTATTCATGTTTCAAAGAAGATAACCCTGCAGTCAATATTGGGCGTACAAAATGTTTTGAACTCCGTCCTATTCACGTGCTTCCAGCAGCCGACATGCAAAAAACCCCAGTGCCTTTGTTTATATCACGAGAATATCATTATGATTCTTGATTGTTTGTCCAAGAAGGTCTCAAATGTGTTTCATCCATATTTACAGGATTTCATTGCTCAATGTGTTTGTGATGCAACATCAAAGACATGCATGAATAATGACTGTGAAACATGTTGTGATGGGAAACTATTTATTGAGGCATTTGAATCAAAGTTTTGAAAGCAAACCCTGATGTAACGACCATCCAAATATTTAGTGATGGAGCAGCATCACAGTTCAAAAACAAATTCATATTTAGATTTTTGACGACAGTCAAGGCAACACTCGGCATCACAGTGGAATTGAATTTTTTTGCTTCTTTCCATGGTAAAGGTCCCGTTGATGGGATTGGTGGTACTGTTAAGTGTACTGTTGAATGCTGTGTTCGAACCCGCAAAGTGATTGTACAGGATGCAAGTTCATTTGTTAAGGCTGCAGAAATGTGCAATATCAATATTGAAGTTGAGGAAGTAACACAAAATGTCATGGATCAATGTTTCAAAAGATCCCTTGTATGAGACTTGTGGAAGTCAGTCAAAGCCACCCCCAAGATACAGAGCATTCACTCTTATACAGCCACAGATAAGTCAACCATTGTTTGCCGACAAACGTCTACACTTCAGAAAGCTCACAAATTCCACGGTGAATAAAATAAGTCCTCTACTCTCAGTATAAACAAGTCATTTTTTGTTGGTGATTATATTAATAAACCTATCATCGTTGTTTTGTTTATGTGTCTATATAAATATGTTTAGATAAAGTTTATACATTATTTTAAATTTTTATTTTTCTTTGACTGAATAAAACTTTTTTTTATTAGGTTTAAACTTGACACGGATACAATATTCGAAATAGATGGCATGTTGCTTTTAATATGGCGGACAAAAATGTAACACCTGTAACGTAACACCGTAACAGTTATCACTGTGCATACGTAATTGACTTAATATCTAGCAAGCAATGAAACCAGGTTCTGTTCCAGTAATTACCTACGGCCACCTACCCATATGATACAAGTTTTATTAAAATTACCCATACACATCACAGGATTTTGATAAAATGTACTTCTTGAAAAAAGATTTGTCCATTTAGTGTAACACCCGTAATGGAAGTTGGTAGGTTTTTTAATTAGTACATATAATTTTAAATCTTAAATATTTTATGGAAGTTGGGAGAGAAACATGTTAACTGTATAAAACTCAAATAATGGGGAGAGTGATACAAATAATATTCTCTGCAACTTCACTTTAAAACATTTACCCCCCTCAAAATGTAACACCCGTAACGATGGATTTGACCATATATATATATATATACAGGGGACAATAGTTTAAAATGTTAGGTAACCGGAAGTCAGTTGACGTGAGTTTTACTTAGGAAACCGATTGTTCGGTTATGTGAATATAGTTCTCGTAACCGATTAGTTAGGCCTACCTAATCCTAAAACACTTGAACTACGGTTGTGTGTTACATTAGTGATTCAAATGTATTTAAAACAAACTAATTTTCACTTTCATGACTGATATATGGTACTTGTAATTTTAGAATGTAATCGTTCACCACGTAACCGACTGGCGGTTCTCGTGATTTTAAGGTTGCGTAGCTGACACGCGAACAGAACAACGGTTCTCGTGAAATATTATGCCCTGTATATATATACATGTATATATATATATATATATATAATTATTACATACATGTGTGTGTGTGTGTGTGTGTGTGTGTGTGTGTGTGTGTGTGTGTGTGTATATATATATATATATATATATATATATATATATATATATACACACACATATATATACACATATACACACACATGTATGTAATAATACTAATAATAATAATACAGATATTTAAAATGGGCCCATGAGAAACGGCCGGTTTTGAGGGGATTCCAGTTTACAGAGGGTCCGGTTTTGAGAGGTTTCACTGCATATATATATATATCAGGGCTCGCGCTGTCGGTAGCCAAATTAGCCATTGGCTAATTTTTAAAAAAAATGGCTAATAAAATTTGCTAGTGGCTAAAATTTTGGCTAAGCCATTTTCTGTCTTCTGGTGTGAACAAACCGTTACATAATCTATCCGACACCTCAAACATTCAATTAGCGTAATAGCCGAGACTGTGAGGTGACATTTAATAAGTTAGCTGGATTTTAAAAAGACCGTAAATATTAATTTTATTAAAGGATTTGTTGTTGGGGTTGGGTTTTTTTATAAATGGAGTATACTGTGGCGAAGTCGGCATTCTTAGCCGAGGTATTTTATAAGCATTTAACACAACAAGCATTTAACACGACGCTGAAATCAACAGCAACAACATGGCACAAATTATGAAATCGTTTGGGGTGGGGAATTGATGGGTCACTTAAAGAAAACCTAACTTATTTAAACTAACATAAAGATTGCTATTTAAAGAAATAATGAGTTCTATATATAAAAAAAGCTCTCAAATTTTTATTTGAGGAAAAAAAAAGAAAGAAAAAACAACACCATTCATAAACATCGCCCACCCCCATATCTCTGTATGTTTGTTAATTTAATGTCATAGGCCTTAGAAGTGGGGGTGGGTGTATGGGGTACTGGCTTCAAACTCTTAAGATATTGTTTAACCCCATCCCCGCTGAAAACTCTCAAAGTAATATATTAACTGCCCCTACCCCCATTGAGGTTTTGTTATTCCTATTTATTCCAGTTTGTACACAATTAGCTGAAAAAGATACATTTTCATATTCATATATAAATACTCTATACAGTACTGCGTAAAACAAATTTGGCTAAAGCATTTTCAATATGGCTAATAAAAATTCCATTTGGCTAATATTTTGGCTACAGGTATTTTTGATCCAGGGTGAGCCCTGATATATATATATATATATATATATATATATATAACACATTACATTTCCAGTGCAATCAAAGTATGCAATATTTATCAGATCATATACTTTCAGAATTTGATAACATTGCAGATGTAAATTAATCAAGGTCACGGCACTAGGTTTACTGACATTTAAGCAAATGTACTAGGGTAACACTGCAATAATTGACGTATGAATTCACTCATCAAATAAAAACATTTCAATAGCAATTTTACACTGAGATCTGTCCAGTGTTCAGAAAACAAAAAACATTAAGCACTAGTTTATTTTGATGTAATGACATCCAAAATGATGTGATTCGAGTTTGACGCCATTTCCATTCAAAAAAAGACCACGTCACTTACATGTATTCTTATGTCTTTTGAATATCTAGTAATGGCAGACTGGAATTAAAGTTGCATGTACAGTTTACAAAAACATGTTGTACTAAGCTTGAGATTATATGATAAAAAGATTACTACCCTCGTGTGTTTCGGTATCATCAATATCATATATTAGGAATAAAAATAATGTATTATATGCTCACCAGAGGCTCACATAATACAATTTTTATTCCTAATATATGATACTGACGATACCGAAAAACACTGGTAATAACCTACCCACCTCCCTCCCCCCCTCCCTCCCTCCCTCCCTCCCTCCCTCTCTCTCTCTCTCTCTCTCTCTCTCTCTCTCTCTCTCTCTCTCTCTCTCTCTCTCTCTCTCTCTCTCTCTCTCTCTCTCTCTCTCTCTCTCTCTCTCTCTCTGTATAATATATATATATATACTGTAAATCATAAAATGTTAGCGATCTAAACATTTTGCGAAATCCAAATTTCTTGCTTTAGTTAACCAGTATCATTTCTATGTGAACAGGTAGTACTAAACAAATAACTTCTGGCTGGGTCAAAGTTGGAGGTGCAGCGAACTTTTGATAGAGAAGTGAACACCACAAGTCCTGTGACTGGTGATAAATGTGAGTGTGTTGGTTGTAAAAAAACATTAGTTTCATCTGGGCAAAAAATGTATGCAATTTTATTTCATCTAGTACCACTGTGTCAAGTAGCCTTGTGCTTGAAACATGTATGGGGCACCTGTAAAATAAGTACTCCCAATTTTGTGAGGAACTAGGGTAGAGGCTATCCGTTATCTCAGAAATGAGCAGCGTGACCCCAATTCTGATTCACGTTAAGGGTGAGGGGTGGTAGTATTTATATCCGTGGCGTTTATATCGATTGATATGCTGCAGATAGGAGTTTTAGCCACATATGTTACTATTGTCGTCTATGGAATTTGATTTGGTAACTGGTATACACCCTACATATATATATATACATGTACAGTCAAACTTCAATCAATCCACCTTCGATCTCTCGAAAACTCCGATCTCTCAATCTGAAGCGACGGTCCCAGCCGAGTCGTTATACAAACTAGTAATAATGACCTTCGAAAACTCAATAAACTTGATATCTCGACCTAATTCTTTGGTCCCGCCATAAAGATTTAATAGAGTATGCACCTCTAAAACTTGACGCGTGTGGATTTATCAAACTGTTATTGCCGATAGTATTTTAAAGACAAATGTATTGTTAATCATGTCAAACAAGCGAAGCGCGCCTGTCTCGGGTGGTCTTGGCTGTCTAGGATTACGGTGATAATTACGGAATAATAGATTGCTAACTAAGCAGAACGAAATGATCCTATGTTTGGTAGTCGGTGTTCGTCCCTGGTGGTGAGTCTTGCTACGTAATACTTAATTACAGACACAGTTTGGTTAACTTCAAAGAGCATTTGTAATAATTGTTAGTGCTGTTTGCTTTTGCTCTCAAAGGCGTGAATCGTGTCAAACTTTAGCTTTTCTATTTATGTATCAGTTAATGTTTATCAATTACCAGTCATTTAGTTATGTTAAAAATTGATACATCACAGATCGAGCAATCTGGGGAAGGACCCAGAAATGGAGGGTGGGTGGCCAGATTGGAGAAAGAAAGCAGAGGTGCGAAGAATAAATAATTTTGTGTAAAACAAATGTCCTTATAGTGTTATTCAGCATTCAGTGTTTTATTTATTAGTTACGTTCCGCCATGTTTTGACATCTGTAAAATATGTCAACGTTACTTTTTGTTATTTATATATGTATGTAAATGCCTTCTTTTTTTTTGTCAATAAATACATGTAGCCTATATGCCCAAGCATATATTTCAAATTCATCTGGATGATCCTTTTTGTTTTTACTTTTACAATATACGCAAAATTAATGTACGACAGACGTTGAAGATGCCAAACAGGTGGGGTGGGGTGAGGTGACTGATATATTAATTCGCCTTTCAACTGGGGATGCATAGTTTTCTGAGTTCAGAGGTAGGCAGTGAAACGCACTCTTCTTACAATATTAAGTGAAATAAATCAGCTGCAATGCTGCAACCAGCTGCAATTCAGTTTCAAATTTGAACTCTCATATATTAATTTTGAAAACACGAACTCACTGAAACTCGAACTATTTCCTCGTCCCCTTCAAGATCGAGTTATCGAAGTTTGACTGTATTGTAAATCATAAAATATTTATGATCTTAAAATGTATTGAAATTCAAGTAACTGACATTAAACTTTAGTGAGGTTGTTGTATCAAAAACTTTAAATTTGTTTAGCTTCAATTGTAGTATACCGTAGCTGAAATAATACTATGGAATTTGATGTTATCAGGCAGTGAACTTGGGACCTTGTGTATGGAATTTAACTTTATTAGATGAAATTAGCAGGTGAGATTTAACTCGGACATGCATATAAAGCCGAGTATACCGAAAATACTGCTTGATATCCGTATCGTGTCAATATCGAATACTGTACCGATACCGAGGTAAATCACCCCTAAAATTCTGATACCAAACCTGAAATTTCAATACCGCCCACGCCACCTCTAATGCCTTTAATCTGTACATACCTGTGAAGTACGCACGTGAAACAACCCACACATAAACTGGAAGAAATGTGACTGGAACAAAGTTCTTTTTTTGTATGAGTACTTGGAAGCTGTCTTCTAATGCATCACCAGGTGGTTTCAATGTGATCTGTATCTGCACCCGGGGATCTGTAAAATTAATATAAATTTATTAGCACTTAACTGGATATAGGGGTGGAGCATTTTCTTCATAATCAAAACCGATGACCGTTTTGTCTGACTTTCTGACAATACTGCAATTCTATTTAGAAATAAAATATCGCTTAACCTCAGTTTCCGGCCTATCCCGCGAGTCGGTCTATTTTGGTACGGTTTGTTTATAACGAAGTCTGCGCACACGCGAACTTTGACATCGGAATAATTGCGTACTGGAATTGCAACACCGTAACTCACAGATGACAAAATGAGAAAAAAACGGGTAAGAATTAACTTTTTTAAAGGTTGAATAATACACAACACTCATTTTGCATTGTAGATTCACTCTAAATAACGTACAACCTCAGTGTACACACCTTAATAAGCAGCAATCATCACCGACAGAGCTCAGCTTACAAACGTCGTCTGCCTGCGTGTGGAAAGTCACGTGATAATCACGTGACAATCAAAGCCCGAGTAGGAAAAAGAAAAGAAAAAAAAGTATGGAAGCTCATTTTGGCAAACTGCATCAAATACCAAATAAATAATTTTAAAAATCAGGATGATGTTTGTTTGGATATGGTTTAAAGAATAATTTAAAAACATGAAAAAAAGAAATAAAAGTAAAAAATTATCATTTATTAAACACAACTGAATATTTATTTCAAGCAAGATGGTAGTGAAATGTTTCTAAATTGTTTCAGGTTCCTAAAAAGATTGAAAAAAAGAGAAAAAGATCATACAAACCTGACACCTTAATTGCAGCATGGAAAGCAGTTGAAAATGGCATGTCTATGTACAAGGCATCAAAAGTTTTTGGTGTACCAAAACAAACTCTTGGTGATAGAAAATCAGGAAAGGTACGTGACCCCCTACGATTTGGTACAGGAGAACGACCAATGTGTTTGACGAAGCTCACGAAAGAAACCTGGTGAATCATATCACCTATCTGTCCTCATTGGGATACGGTTATTCAAGGGCAGAAGTGATCAGCTAGCTAGCTACCGATTATGCTCACTTCCTCTCTCTTTTGCCAGGTGATAAATCCCTCTCCAATGGGTGGTTTTGTCGATTTTTGGCGAGATGGCCTGAGTTGCAGTTGCTTCGACCGAGAAGCACAGAGATATATAGGGCAAAATGTGCTACACTGAGGCATTCAAACATTATTTCTCTGAACTTAAAATGTGATGGAAAAATATGGCTTAATTAACAACCTCACTGCATCTATAATGTAGACGAGACTAGGATTAACTGTCAACATAAACCAGGTATGGTGGTCTGTCTGAAAAAAAAAGCAAGCCAGCAGCTGTAGTAAGTTCAAGATCATCAACAGCAACTGTCATTGCATGTGGAAATGCTATCGGCACCTTTGTTCCACCATTTATAATATTTAAAGGCAAGAGGATATCTGCAGACCTATCACAGAACTGCACAGATGGTACTACAGTCCGCATGTCAGACACAGGCTGGTCCAATAACAATCTGTTTATGGACTTTTTACAAAAATCACTTTCTGAAATACTGCATGGGTTCTGATTCGGACCACAAATTACTAATGTATGATGGCCATGCTAGCCATATTAATATTCCATTGATTGAGTGGGCTAGAGAACACAAGGTAATACTGTTTGTTTTGCCACCTCACACAAGCCATTTGACCCAACCACTAGATGTTGGATGCTTCGGCCCATTTAAGCGATATCTGTACTCCGAATGTGCGAGTATCATGAGAAAAAAAATGACACAGGCCATTACAAAGTACGACTTAGGTGAAATCATCTGCAAAGTGTACCCAAAGGCCCTCTCTTATCAGAACTTAGTATCAAGTTTTCGGAAGACTGGGATCTATCCTCTAAATGCAGAAGTTATTGACAAGAACCAGCTGACCATGTCATCTCTTTGACAATTAGACTGGTACACTTTCTAAAAATAGACCGACAACTGAGAGGATTGCATAAAGTGTCAACATCCGACCAGGTAGGGATTGTGTTTTTACATAGATATAAACAGATAAGATTTCAAAGATTTGTTGGTTTATTTTAATAGTAGTATAACCAAGGCTGTTAATGATTCTGGTACATTGGATGTAGACTGCAACTGCGCGTGCGGAGAGGCTTTTTATTGTTAATAGACCGGAAACTGAGTACTCCAGGATACAGTTGATATCTTTTCATGAAGCCAAGTTGAAAAATTCATTTGATCAAAGATATAATACATTAAAAAAATTACTACAAAAATAAAATACATGACTACCCAGTCACTACCTTAGCATGTGGCCTACAACACAGCAACGGTCCTACCTGTGGGGTGGTGCATATAAAAGAAGCCTTGCTACTAATCATGGGGGAAAATGTAGCGGGTTTCCTCTCTAAGACTATATTATAGTATATATCAAAACTTTTGACATTCAACAGCCAATGATTAAAAAATCAATGTGCTCTACATATGTATTATACTATATAATGTCAAATTATATTGATTTAATTAATTTAGAAAACTTATTAAAAAGGGATATACTAGAACTGAATTCATGTAGGCCTACCATATTCTTGAGGCTAGGGAATGGTCTTTTTAGGGGGGTTAGGGGCAATTAATTTTTTTTTTTGCTGTTGAAAATAGTTCTTTAAAATGTATTCCATCTGTACAGCAAACATCGTTACCATTCTTGTCATATTTAGAAAGTGTTCGCGGTCCCCACCGACAAGTTACGTAACTTCGAAAGGCAACCTCCCAAGTCAGAAGTGGTAAGTTACCAAACTTATAATTGATCTGTTCTCTAAGGCACTGACAGCCGTAAAAGTCCCATCCTATTATAAATGTAGATCTATAATGTCGTTGTAATAAAATTAAATAAAACTAAATTAAATATTCATGCTTAATACAACCAGGATTACTACAACCGGGATTCCCCTGTCATCATTGATGACATTTAAACCAATGAAAAGACGCCCTGCAAAACCAGCTTGATCTAACTGGCGGAAGCTGGTCGAAGTTTACCCAAACCAACACGTACCCAAATCAAAACGCCCCACTTTTCCTTAAAGTGTACCCATGCCAAATTATAACAACCAAACCGTACCCATATGTTTGTTCCGGGAATAAATAAGCAATTTCCAAACTCGTTTTATAATGTTCGTATGTCGTTCAATTCTTGCAGTAATATTAATATGCTTGTCAGTACGAGACAGGGGGCAAAACCTCAAATTCGGGGAACAATGATCAAAGGAAGGAAATGTTTTATTTAACGACGCACTCAACACATTTTATTTACGGCTATATGGCGTCAGACATATGGTTACGGACCACACAGATATATAGAGAGGAAACCTGCTGTCGCTACAAGATATTCCAAGATATTCGGGTAAAATGTGCCAAAGTGAGGCCTTTTTAATTACCATGTCTTTCCGTGATTCTACCCTCAACATTAGTTGTAATCCACGAAAAAAATGTGTAGTGATTCGTTTGCAACCCTATTATATATAGGTGTTTGGTAGTAATCATATTGCGTACGATACAGGGCAACTGCCCCCCCACCCACCCACCCACCCACCCTACCCCTGTCCTGGAAAAAATCCTCAAATTTGGGCAGAAACAATAGAGAGATTCGAGCCAAATTGACTGGCCTGAACATTTTTCACCATGTATTTTGGTTATTCTACCTAATGACAAAGTATATATACTATTAGTTGTAAGTCATGTACAAATGCAACCCTATATATAGGCCTAGCTGTTTGGCAGTAATGCTAATATGAATAAACGTTGTAATTCAGATTCGGGCAAAATTCAGCCTGCCCCCCCCCCCCCCCCCCCCCCCCCCCCCCCCCCCCCCCACGGGCTCAAAGTTTGAATTTTTATTTTAGGAGCTCCTAGGTAACATTCTAATTTTAGGCGCACAGTTACATATTTTAGGAGAACTGGGGAAAAAGTTTGGAGCACTGGTGAATATTCATAGGGGGCATCCATAAAGTACATAGTTTTTACGTTCCTGGAAAGGGGGGGGGGGGGGGGTAAACCTCGGTTCTCACAAAAAAACATTTTGTCCCTCGGGTTGGAATTGCCGTATCTATACCTCACAACGGTGATAGGTTCTATTATTACGGTTCAGGTTTTGCGTTAAATTAAAGTAAATGTAACAATGCTACATGCATTGTCTTACACTTGCTTTTAAACTAAAGGTCTTTAAAATCGTGAACGTGTTTTAAAGTCGACTTGCAAATGGAGCCACGTAGAAAATACGGCCTATTTGTACATAAGAAACGTCTTGAACCGCGTTACCGTGATTTTGTAGTTGCTTGGCGTGATTTCGTTTCCGGTATTATATGTTGATCTTTCCAAGATTAAAGTTGATTTTTCCAAGTTTAAAGTTGATTTTTCCAAGATTAAACTTGATTTTTCCAAGTTTAAATGTTGGAAAATAGAATTATTTTATTGTGTGTCGTGGCACTACTACGCTTCCGTAGTTATCAGACGAGAATCCTAATAAAACCGATTAAATCGGTATACATAATTATAATTTTGTTTAAACCGAGTTGATATCCTATTAAACGTCCATCTCAAATTTTAAACTTACCGCTTTGAAAATATGTTCTGCGAAAGCTGTTTCTTTTCAGCTATAACGCAATAGGCCAAAGTGACGTATTTTTCTCAGAATTGATGACTTCACCAGACCATGCATTCTTATTCTGTTGTGAATCACGTGAAGATTAACAAAACGTTAGGTCACTTGTCTCTAACTTAAGACTACGAATTTCATAGTATGCGTCAATGCAGCTGCCACTTTCCAATCAGCAAAATTAGTTAATTTGTTTGGTCGCACACGTGCGACTTGGTAGTAACTTTTGGTCGCACTGGTGAAAAATCCAGTCGCATGTGCGACCAGTTGGTCGAGAACTTTGAGCGCTGCTACCCACCAACCCCCCCCCCCCCCCCCACACACACACACACAAAAGAGGAGCCCGTACGCCTGTGACAGTAAAGCTAATATGAACACATGCTGTTATGCAGATTTGGACATTTTCGTTTAATTCGAGCAAAAGCCAGCCTGCCCCCCCCCCCTCCCCTTACAAAATTGGAGCCCGTATGCCTGTGATGCATGTAGACATATTATACTAGTATATACATGTACGTGTTAGAGACGCTGTAAACTCGATTAATCTGTGGAATATATGGAATACCTAAATATTATATATTTGTAAATTATAAGCTGTTATATTCTAAACGTTATATATTATTGGTAGTCTACAATTCCATAAAAGTATATTACATCTTGACAATTGAACCCGATGTCATGACATAATAATATAATATAACATAACGATATAGATATCCACGTAGCCTACGTATATACATTATATCTTGGTGACGGGAGATTTCTTCTTTTACTTCTTCTTCTTCTTCTTTTACTTCACAACGACTCCTACTTACTTTATTGTTTTAATGTAGTATTGGTATGAAGTTAAAGCTTGGTTACAATCCAATAAAAAAATTTATAGTTACAATCGCAAACATCGTGACTAACAAACAGTCGAATTACTATGAAGGACTTTGTATTAAAATATAGCTAAACTCTGGGTTGACTCATTTGGTAGCATGGGGCGAGACGTAGCCCATTGATAACGTTCTTGCTGATGCGCGGTTGGTCTAGGATCGATCCCCGTCGGTGGGCCGATTGGACTATTTCTCGTTGCAGCTGGTGCTCCACGACAGGGCGTCATAATACTATCTTGTCTGTGATATACTGCATATAAAAGATTCCTTGCTTCTAGTCATTTCTAGTCAACTTATTTTCGTGCTTATATCCAACTAAGGTTCAAGCACGCTGTCCTGGGTACACACTTCAGCTATCTGGCTGTCTGTCTAGGACAGATTTAGTGGTTAGTGAGAGAGAAGAGGGTGTAGTGGTCTTACACCTACCCACCGAGTCGTTAAAACTCGTGGTTCTGTACGTGTGGGAGCCAGTACCGGGCTGCGAAGCCAATACTTACAAGCCTTATGTCCTATGGTTTACTCACAACATCACCGAGGCTGGTTTCTTCTAATCGGAAAGTCTAAGAGTAGCCCATTGCGAGGTATCCTCTATAGTCCGTTCCATCCTCACACATTTTTGTGTGCAATTAAAACAATATTCGATTCATAAATAAATAAAACTGTACATAATAGTATTATACATACCATAGTAAGAAAACGACACTAACAATGTTATGGTCGCCATTTTGGTTTTATGGACTGGTATAGTCTTGCTATATGAGATAATTCTGATTATTTTCTTGTTGCTCCCTCTAAAATGAAATTAATCAAGAAGAAAGAAAACACGAATTAGTCAAACACACGCGCACGCGCGCACGCACGCACGCACACACACCAAAGCACATACAAAAGAAAAACCCACAAAAAAATAGAAAAAAGCATTCAGGCTACGTCTTGCCGCATGGACCCTTGTGTGATTGCTACAGTGTCTATGATTGGTTTATATGTCGATGTGTTTGTGCACGGCATAAACGAAAACGTTTACCGAGATCCCGGTCTATGTTAATGACGAAAAGATAAAAATTAGTACTTTCCCTTTCAAATAAAGTGTTTCATAAGGTGGCCAACGATATCTTTTCCACTAATAATATTTACTGTGCCGGCCAGTGGTTGCAAAACAAGGCGTCGCGCGTCGCATGTCGCATGCGACGTTTACTACCCTCATTTCCGACGTCTATTTTCGCCACAGTTGCTCAGACTCCAGTTCATATTTTCTTGGTTCTTGTCTGAATGAATAGCTCGGCTTCTATGGGTTAATTTCTTCAGGAAAACGTTGAGTTTCCCACGAATACAGCGTCCATTACTGCTCATTGCTGTGGCGATTAGCGCACAATTACACTGTACATGGAACGCTTGGATATCGCTTATTCCTGCACTGACTAATCACATTCAAGGATAGCAATGTGGGATCACCACTCCACATGATTATCATTATGGATTGCGAGAAGAATCAGAAGAGAAAGCAGTCGAAGCAGCAGTCAATAGACTCTTTGTTCAAGCGACATAAACAAGATAAGGAAATTCCGAATCGCATTTTTTCCAACAAGACCGACGGTCATCAGTGGAATGCCTTTTTTTTTTAAATCTTTTTTTTTTTTTTTATTCATGAGCACACTAGACCCAGTGATTTTCCGCGATCGCGGAAAACGGACGGAATTCCCATTGTGAAACTGAATTTACATTTGGAAACCAATCTAATTAAAATTAGCTCTACTGGGTCTAGCCAGTAGATCTAACAGCATTGCGTGGACTCCCATGTCCAGGTGACATTTCATCTATAAATAACAATTTAAATATCGACCAATTACACTTCGCCTTTTATAGCGTTATTCGGGAGCATACAAATTCTAAAAATATCAGGCGAGACTATTTATGCAATAGGCGAACTTGTTGGTCTATTTCAACATTGAAAAAACAGGGGAAAAAGTGCAGTAATAAACTTTGGACTGTATACTAGTATAAACAGATTTTATGGCTATACCATCACGGTTTATTTTTTCGTCTTGAAACGAATTTTATATAAAATTTTATATTGCAATTAGTTTCCGGCATACTTCGTAATTCACCCGAATTATTTCGTATACCCTCGGCATAATCCCGAATGTTTTCAAATTCTTTTCAAATCATTGGATTCCCAGTCTGGAGCTCCACGCGGTAAGACGTGTTTGTTTCGCTTGTGCACACTGCACGTGGTTTCGTGTGCTCGACTTGGGGGTCCTTCATTTCGTTGTTTTTGTCAGCGAAATGAAGTTTTCTACTGGGATGTATGCGGCCATTGGAACTGATTGAACACTGGAACGCTTCTTGTTTCGACAGCCTGCACCGCCAGGTTGGATTCTTTTTTAGCGAGATTCATTGCCTCCACGTCATTTCTCCGTCTGACTGTCGACTCTTTTTTTTCGTGACTCGTATGACGGCCATTCTGCAGAACGCCACGGTTGTTCGCGTTTAGTCTCTACATGTCCGAGCCTGTCCAAGCAGTACTGGAAGATTGACCGCCCCACTCTAAGAAGAAATAGGAAGCGGGGTCGGCCCCTACTACTCTTTTTCTAGACTTTACCTTGCTTTATAGTGATACCATCTCGTTTCCTCCGGAGTCGGGCCCGTCCGCACCACTATACCAACCCATGACGACTGGACTATACCCTAGTCTGATACTCTCTCTCGTTCAGACGGATCCGGCTTCTCAAGATCTGTATTTCAGCACAGCACTACACTTTCAACGTCTATCGACTGTCAATCTAGGGGTTTTCTTGACGGGATGCAACCCATCTCGTCCCTTTAAGCTCTGCGCCCAAACGGCCTTAACGAGGCCACTCGCATGGACATATCGATCGGACTTTAAACTTTTAGATCTGCGTTCAAAATTTTATGTCGAAATTACTTCTTTTTTTCTTTTTTTTAAATAATATTAAATAGTCCGATCCTCTCTTCTTTCTCTTATTTAATTTTGGACTGTCCTTCTAAAATGCTCCAAATTATATAAATATTCGGCCGAGCAGTCAATTCTTTTTATTTTTGGCTTGTAACCTTTTTATTTTTTTTATTTATTCTATTAACTTTTTACTAATTGATATTTTAAAAATTCTGCCCTTTTTCACCACACCCCCCCCCCCCCCCCCCCCCCCCCCCCCCCCCCCCCCCCCCCTCCATCGGACTCGGGATGGACGTGTTCGAAACCCTAGTGGTATATGGGCACGTTAAACTAGTTATCATCATCATCAAATCATGATTTTGCAAATAAGGCTTTGATTGGTCGAATAAAAGGTCAACTGGACATGAGCTCCAACGAGCTGCTGTTAGATCCACATGTAATAGTGGAGCTAATTTTAATTAGATTGATTTGGAAACGGAAATACGAATTTCCGCGAAGTTAAAAAACAAATCAATACTATTTTAGTATTGCCACACGATGTAAAACTGACGATTGACCCGTGTGCAGTACTATTGGCAAACGCTAGACTGAATTATGCGCTTCACGGTAAACCAAATGGTCACATTGGGAACCAATCAAATACTTCGCGCAGATGGGACAGGTTTTTTTTTCTCCAGGAGTAAGTTTAGCCAGCGGTTTGTCGCTAACGCTTGTCATGGAAGATAGATTTTTACGCTACACATTAAACCGAAATGACCATTTCGGGAACCAGTCAAAATATGTTTGCAAACGTTTAGCAAAAAAACGGCGGTTTGAACGTTGCAATGTTACTTTATTTCCGCTGTGTCATGCACATACTTCAATTTGCAGACGACGTTAGTTGATAAAATAAATGTTTACGTTTTGTGAATCCTAAGCCCCGTTGAATAAAGCAGTGCACTTAATTGTTGGACAATCATGCTTTATGTAGTTATTATAATTGTAGCCTTTGCTCCTGATATGATTTTTCGCTACTGATATGATCACTTTAAGTAACCTAAAGTCCGAACCAAATTTTTTTTTTTTTTATTTTATTTTTATATAAACTTTATTACCCCAGATCACTGGCAATGTCAAGGTCGGGATGCCTTGAGTCATCGTCTTACAAATGTACAATAATAATAAAATTATAACTTATTTCATATGTACATATATCCACACATACACATACAGATACACACACACACACACACACACATACACACATACATATATATATATATATATATATATATATATATATATATGTATATGTATATATATATATATATATATATATATATATGTATATATATATATGTATATGTATATATATATATATATATATATATATATATATATATATATACACACATACACATAGACATACACATAGACATACATATACATATACACACATACATATACATGTACACATATACACACATACACACATATACATACATATACGGGCATATACATACATACATACATACATACATACATACATACATACATACATATATGATACATATGGTAGTTACATTCATTTCATTTGCCGTCTATATTGCACAAGCATATCCATAATTGTTTGTTTTTTGATGATCTGAGGGTCAAAATGGATATATAAAACGAGCATAGAGGGGAGAAAAGAAAGGGAAAAGGGAAAGAAAGGATAGAAAGGAAAGGTTTGTCTATCAACACCCAAATGTTTTAGGGTGTTTTTATAAATAACTGCTTTAAGTGGGTGTCTAATGTAGTAAGAACATCACTTGGTATCCTAGAAATATGAATGAAGTATGGTAAAAATAGGCGAGGTTCAAAAAGAAGTATGGAAAACAGTTTTGTTTTTTTGTTGTTTTTTTTTGCTTTTTTGTGTGTGTGTGTGTGGGGTGGGGGGGGTGTTTCCAAACAAGTTACAAAGTTGTTGGGTTTTTTGTTTATTGTTTTTTTTTCTGTTATATTTTTTAAAGCAAAGACTATAAAGAAAGAAAAGCTTACCAGCCGTATAAAAAGAAATATTTAGGATTTTATGTAGGCCCATCAACACTAAAAAGGTTAAGCCACTTTCCCCAACGTTCGTCGAATTTTTGATACTCACAATTTTTAAAATAAATATATCTTTCTATTTGAAATTTGTTTTGCAATTTCTTTTTTATAACATTAAAATTAAGACTGTTGTTTAGAATTTTCATACTATAAATGCAGGGCCGTACCCTCCGGGGGGGGGGGGGGGCAGGGGGGCAGCTGCCCCCCTGAGAATCTTGTCCTTTTTTTTTTTTTTTATATATCTCCAGTAATAGCATAGAAATGTTTAATCTTTATAGTATGTTAAAAATTATTTATAAAATTTAGTGCCCCCCCATGGATTTTGGTCAGGGTACGGCCCTGAAATGTGATGTTTTATATTGATTATTAACCAGTTAATTACTTGGTTCATATCACTGTTTATCATACCAAACATAACTATGCTTATTCAGAGAAATTCTAACGTCCATTTTTTCATATATCCATTTCTCCAATGCATTCCATATATATTTTATTTTATCACAATCATAAAACAAGTGTTGTAAGGTTTCAGGGACATTTGTACAAAAACTACACTTATTTGAATCTACATAGTGTATCATCTGTAAGAAACAATTTGTAGCTAAAATCCGATGGAGCAGTCGATACTGAAACCATAACAGGGTTGTATCTTTTACACATTTGATATGATTTTTCGCTACTGATATGATCACTTTAAGTAACCTAAAGTCCGAACCAAATTGTTAACAACTATGATAAATTACTCTCCTACCTTTAATTACCGTTATATTTCCCCAAAATTTTGTCCAGACACAAGTTGTAAAAAACCCATTACAGTGACACAGATTCCACATACGAGACTGTAACGATGTCGCCAGTATCGACTTCGCCGAGATAGCATAGGGCAGTTTTCTGCCGTCTGCCATTTTGTTTTTTTATGGAATACTCTTCAAGAGGGCTAATAAAAACATGAATATAACGTCATCACGTTTGCTTTTATATCATAACATGATAAGAAGTTGTTACATTAAATGATATCCTTTCACCCCTCTTGGAGATTATTCTATAAAAAGTCAAAATGGCAGCGGGCACAAAATTACATACTTTTTGCCCTAATGCTATATCAGCGAAGTTGATATAGGTGACATGGTTATCATCTAGTATGTGGAATCTGTGTTATTGTAATGTTTTTTTCTTTTCAAGATTTGTCTGGACAAAATGTGGGTACAATCTAACGAAAAATAAAGGTAGCAGAGCAATTTATCGTAGTTGTTAACAATTTGGTTCGGACTTTAGTAAGATGAGACAACTTGAAGACAGTCACACAGTCAGATTTGTTGGTTTTTCAAATTGTCTGAACCTGAAGCAACTAGAGTGGTCAGAGTGAGACTGTTTCTTTCTGACACACCTCTGACACGACTTGCCACTGTTTTGTTTAGAAACAGACAAATAGAATACATCATGTGATGTAACATAGTTTGAACCAACAGCTTTTGCAAGACATGTGCATTAAAGATCTGAAATGTTTCTTAACCCGTGAGTCATACTTGTTCTATTCTTGGGCCAACACTTTCACCAACTATATGCATTACAAGTGGACTACATTGCACACTTCTGTGGTAACAGACCCCCCCCCCCCCCCCCCCGCGTGCCCTCATTACTGAGTGTCTGTAGCTCTCGATAAACCCCCAACTCCTACTCTGTCAGTTCCAACGCATACTAGTACTTCGTTTTTCAACCGCTAACTGTGCTCTTTAGTTTGTACTTAATTGTGAAAAAGCGGAACTTTGTGCTTAAAAAGCGACTGGAACAAAATAAAATAAATGACCCCCTACCCCTCCAAAAAAATAACAACAAACAAACAACAAACCACCACCCCCCCAACAACCCCCCCCAAAAAAAAAAAAAAAAACCCAAAAAAACCCAAACCCCAACAAACAAACAACAACAACCAAAAAAAAGCAAGAAGAAGAAGAAAAGACAACCCCAGAACAAATAAGCCTTCAGTCTACACCAAGAACAAGAGATAAGGAAAAGGACAGATTTAATCGCAGTCCGCATATCGTCGTACTTGAATGGTCCGAACAACAGGCCATGATACCTTCCTCGTGACCGTTTCGCATGTGCTAACGTACTTGTTGTTCGGTAAGTTTAGCCTATTTGAACAGTTTTTTTCATGTTTATTTACAAATTACAAACAATGCACAGCGTTATCTATATAGCTGTATCAGGTTCACGTAAATGACATTTTTTGTGCTTTTTTTTTTTGACACATTGCCTAGCTATTTTTAGCCGAGAAACATTCGTATTATTCCCAGCAAATTCACAGTGTTGACACTCGAAATAGAACACGATTTCGGACGCTCATTATTCACAGTTGCGACATCCCGTTTCGTCCAGTGAAATGCACTGTTACGATTCCACAACGGCCCAAAATGTTTGGTCATACTTCCGATCATTTTCCGCATGTAGGCTAAACACGGTAGACACCGATGCCGAATGTTGGTTATAGAGAGCCGAAACTATTCGGATTTTAGGTAATTATAAATTCGTATTTCACATGTCAGAATGTTAGGCATTATTATGTTCTATACGATTTACACTACATACATTGCCGAAAGGTTAAAATTAACCAAGTAACGTGAGGTTTACCTTTTCAATTCCCGTATTTTTGCATTTAACATCTACTTACCATTTAATAAACAACTTAATTTGTATTAGCTTTGTTTAAGAAAATTCAGTCTTTAATCGTTAAAATGCTATTATGATGACAATGTTTGGTGTATTCTGTAGAATGTAGTGGTTGTTTATAAAAAACATGTCAAAGATCAACTCAACGTTTTTGTCCACTACCCTGTGTCTGATTTTGTCATAAGATATTGTAAAATAATGTAGGTACGTTTATTTTTTCTGTGTATTCGTTTAAAATAAAATATTAAATGTTTTCTTGTTTGTGTGGATTTTTTCTTTCTTTTTAACAGCTGGTGCTTGTATCTGAAAACAGTGTGACCTTTCTCCTGTGTTTATTTGTGAAAGCAAATTTGACTCTTAACACTGTATTCAGCCATATTATAAACCATGTACAAAATGTTTTAAAAACCAGTACTGAATTAAACATTAGCATTCAACTTAATATTTTTGGATGAATGAGAACCCTGCATTGGAAAACTTAGATATAGGACAGATAATTTAAAAATAATTACGAAAATTAACAAAAATAAAAATGAATAAACTTCAACAATGTAAACAACCGACTCTAATATCAGAATACTATAATAAAAATAACCAGTGCAATATGTTTAATTTGTATTCCTTGATATTAAAGGTTCTATAATCTCAGTTACAAATGACATATTTCGGAACAGAGCTTCTAGATTATGGTAGCCCCACTCCCGTGGCTAGTGATATTCAGTGTTTGGCTAGTACATAACTAATATTGCCATGCCCGACGGCTAGTAAAAAAGGGGTCAAATGTTGCAGTTAAGGCTATTTTGTCAATATGAATATCCTGACCTCACCCCAACCCCAATGTTAGTGTTTTAAGGTCCATCTCCCTCTTTAGGTGACATATTTGATTATTACTATTATTTAGTAAAGTAAAGTAGGGCTAGTGAATTTTTAATTGTGGCTAGTAAATTCTTTTAATCACTGATCCCATGGCTAGTGGATTTAAAAAAAATTCTAGAAGCCCTGTATTTTGTTAGTTTTAGATTTAATTGCAAACGAATCAATCTCATACACACTTTTTGCAAGAGTATCGAAATTGTAATATGCATATACTGCATAAACACACTCAATTCCTGTCTTTTCTAATCGTAAACAAATCTTAGGAAATCGGCGAATCCATAAAATCTAACAAACTGACTGAATTTGACCGTCAGAGACAGATACGAGTTGCTCAAAGATAACAAATTTGACAGCAAGATTTGCCTGGCATTTCCACAATATATTTCTGTATACATGTACTTACGTATACATTGAACATATATACATGTATATAAACACCAGTCATTATGATTGCCAAATTATTGGATCAAATGAAAGAATTACTTACAATGAACAATTGTACGATGCAATCAATAATTTGCTACAATTTCAATCGCAAATAATAGCAAACAATGAATATTGATAAAACAAAATATTTCAATTTGCAATGTACTATTAATTTTTCAATTTACTATGTAGGACTTTGCAGGCCTATTTAAAAAAACAAAAACCGAAATGGTTCAATGACTTTTGGTAGAGTTTACGTCAGCTCTAGAAAGATTCGGGGAATCCTTTCTCAGAAATTTTTTAAAACTAGAAATGCAATTTCTTGCATTCTAAAAATAAAATTCACCACGATATAATGGTGGAAATACATGGTGATAAGTGTTCAGGCCAGCTCATGTTGCCCGAATATCGCCAAGGTTTTTGTTCAGATGACCAACCTCGGTGGCGTCGTGGTTAGGCCATTGGTCTACAGGCTGGTAGGTACTGGGTTCGGATCCCAGTCGAGGCATGGGATTTTTAATCCAGATACCGACTTCAAACCCCGAGTGAGTGCTCCGCAAGGCTCAATGGGTAGGTGTAAACCACTTGCACCGACCATTGATCCATAACTGATTCAACAAAGGCCATGGTTTGTGCTATCCTGCCTGTGGGAAGCGCAAATAAAAGATCCCTTTCTGCCTGTCGTAAAAATGTAGCCTATGTGTCGACAGCGGTTTCCTCTAAAAACAGTGTCAGAATGACCATATGTGTGACGTCCAATAGCCGATGATAAGATAAAAAATCAATGTGCTCTAGTGGCGTCGTTAAATAAAACAAACTTTACTTTTACTTTTTTGTTCAAATGAGTATATTTGCTCCAGCATAGCCATATTTCCTCATAGGAATGGTTTTCTAAAATTTGTCCAATTGTTTCATGGATATTTAACATGTGAAAAAGCAAAAACCAACAGGAAATCAGTGTCTTACTAATATGTACAACACTATTTATTCAGTTAGTTTTGAACAGTGAATTGCATGAACTACTGTTCTGGTATTCGATTCCTTGTTGTTGGTCTTTATTAAACAGCATTTATCTCCGTGTTACTACTCTACACTGCATCTTCCTAGGTGAAACCACACACCCACACACCCACACCCACCCACCCATTTTACATTCAGTGCAATGATGTTTACTTCCGTTTTTTTAAGCACGTGTATTGCGTTCACTTATAAACCATACAAACTTCAGTATTGTTTATTATCGCGTCTCACTTTGTGATATAAAGTTTTAAGTGTCGCATTGTTACTACTGTAGTCCTGTGCAGCGGAAACTAATGATGTCTCAGATCTGATTGAATGAGACTACAATTAAAAATAAAATAAAATTTAATGTCCAATTTTCGTCAGGCTTTAATTTCGCGTCAACCTTTTATTTATGGTATGTATGTATGTATCTACCCATCTGTCTGTCTGTCTGTCTGTCTGTCTATCTATCTCTATATGTCTATGTCTATATCTGTGTCTATGTCTATGTATCTGTGTGTGTTTGTGTGTGTGTGTGTGTGTGTGTGTATATGTTATGTATATGTATACATATTATATATGTATGTATGTATCTACATTTTTTGAAAACAGCTGTTTTTGCTGAATACAAATAAATATGTTGTCCATGTGAAAAATAACATTTAGTGGGGTCATAATATGACCGTCTACAAAATTATTATTGTGTCGAAAATATGTTGTATCGAAGTATAAAAGCGTGTTTTATGTTTTCGTTATTTTAACTACATAAGCATTATTTTTCAAAACGTTTTTGAATTAGCATATTTAAATTTGTTTAGAAAAGTATGTTGGATACAATCCTAAAGAAATGATTGCACAAACATACATAAAAACATTGTCTGTGACACTATTATACTTAAATACAATGTATTTTTAACACAATCCGAATTTCGTATACTACTATACTGAGTCAAGTTAAAAACTTCACAGGGTCGTCTGATGACATCACAGCTTCAGTAGAGCCACCAACTGCAAGGTAACGCACCCTCATTGACTGCCTGATGCGTGTAAAGACTGTATTAGAGATACAGCGCCATTGTTCCACTAATGAGGCACCAAGTTCCTGCAAAATCTGTGGAGGGTTCCTCAGAATGCGCAGGCGTCTTCCCAGCACATCCCAGACGTGTTTGATGGGATTCAGGTCGGGCGACCTTGAAGGCCAATCCATGGCATTGATGCCCACGTTCCTCAGGTAATCCCTTGTCAAGATGACCGTGTGAGGTCTGGCGTTGTCATGCTGAAGATCAGGCCTGGACGATGAGCGCCGGCCATTTCCACAGAAAACACCCCCAAACCATTACACTTCCGCCGAATCTGTCAACTTCCCTGACACAACACTGAACATGACGTTCACCACGTCGTCTCCAAACCCTCTGCCTGCCATCGGCAAATCGCAGTGTGAATTTTGATTCAGTGCTAAACACGACATTATGCCAGTCCCTCTGAGTCCATCGCAAGTAGCGTTGAGCCCACAGTTGACTTTGACGTCGATGAAATGAGGCATAGCATCGAAGCAGGTCGTAACAAATATAGTTTTAATGTGTTTCTTCTTTGTGCCAGACTGTTGTGAGTAAGTAACGATAAAAGCACGCGTGCTATTGTAGTCACGTGACCAGTGGCACGTTCAAAACTACTTTGGCTCAGTGGTGCTGTGCACGTGCTATGGATCGAGTCACATGGACTGCGATGGGCTTCAAATGGAGTGTCAACATTGCCATTACAATATTTATTACAATATTAATTACTGAAAAATACCTGCTTTCAACACTCATTGATTTTATTCAAATTTTAGATTGTAAAGTTTTTTATTTGACTCAGTATAGTTTGTTTTTCTCATTTTGACGCCGTATACGAAATTTCTCAGATGGCTAGAAAGGTATGTTTGATATAGTCCTAGAGAAATGCTCGTACATCGATAAATGTGCTTTTCTTGAAAATGGGACTGGACTATTAACTTTTACCCATCTCAAAGACGTGTCATTAACTAAATGCAATTTAAATATGATTTTCATGACGGATTAGTTGATAATAATTAAAACAAAACAGTAAAAAATCAAAACTTTCTTACTATACAAGAAAAAGAAAAACATTAATTGAAAAAAAGAAAACCGAGTTTATCGACAGGTAGCAAACGACGATATTTCCTGCCATGTTTTTAAAGTCTTAGATTCTGTTTCGTTTATTCATTTACTGGTTCTGTTTCAGTAGTTCTCTTCATACTACAAGTTTGGCGACACATCAGCAAATGTTCATTCCAGCCTGGTTTCAGAGAGGCTGGTAAAGAAACAAGATGTTGTGAATTAGATCTCTGTCCTCTGTCCTAAAAGAACTTTGTCTAGCAGCGATGATAGATGTGTCGAACTCGAGGTCTCGTCAAAACAACTTAAAACGAATAACGAATAGGACGAATAAACGTCAACACGTTCTTGTGAGAGACCTTTCCAGTGTCATATTAAACGGCATATGAGGATCCACACTGGTGAAAAACCATATCAGTGTGAGGTGTGCAGAAAGTGTTTTCAACATATCTTGACACACACTATTGAAAAAACTTATCAGTGTGAGGTGTGCGGAAAGTGTTTTCAACATATCTTGACACACACTATTGAAAAACCTTATCAGTGTGAGGTGTGCAGAAAGTGTTTTCAACATATCTTGACACACACTATTGAAAAACCTTATCAGTGTGAGGTGCGTAGAAAGTGTTTTCAACATATCTTGACACACTTGAAAAACCATATCAGTGTGAGGTGTGTAGAAAGTGTTTTCAACATATCTTGACACATTTGAAAAACCATATCAGTGTGAGGTGTGCAGAAAGTGTTTTTTCGTTAGAAGAGATACCTGAAGCAGCATGTTAATTCACACTTAATTTCAAATGTGTGTGTGTGAAAAATAGGGGATTTTTTTTTAGACAGTTCCCTCGTGAAAGGACATATGCTCAAACAGAAATATCATTTGAACATTCACATTGGGGTTTAAAATTTTTAAATGTGATGTATATGTGAAGCGTTTTTCTCTCTATCGGTACTTGAAACAACACATGTTGGTTCACACTGGTGTTATGGCTTTCAAATGTGAGGTGTGTGCAAAATGTTTCTCACGAAATACCCACTTGAAACAACACATGTTGGTTCACACTGGTGTTAAGAATTTGAAATGTGAGGTGTGTGCAAAATGTTTCTCAAGCAATAGCAAATTGAAAAGACATATGCTGGTTCACACTGGTGATAGAAATTTTAAATGTGAGGTGTGTGCAAAATATTTGTCAAGCAATAGCATCTTGAATCAACATATGAACATTCACACTTGTATTAAGAATTTCAAATGTGATGTATGTGCAAAATGTTTCTCACAAAATACTGACTTGAAACGACATATGCACATTCATACAGGTGTTAAGCCTTTCAAATGTGAGGTATGTGCAAAATATTTCGCACTAAATATGGAACTAAAACGACATATGTTGGTTCACAGTGGTGTTAATAATTTCAAATGTGAGGTATGTGGAAAACGTTTTTCTCAAAATCTGCACTTAAAACAACATATGTTGGTTCACACTGGCGTTCTGCCTTTCAAATGTGAGGTTTGTGCAAAATGTTTCTCGAGCAACACCGACTTGAAACGACATATGTTTGTCCACACTGGTATTAAGAATTTCAGATGCGAAATATGTGAAAAATATTTCTCAATCTATGGTAACTTGAAACGACATATGTTGGTTCACTCTGGTGTTAGTAATGTTAAATGCGAGGTATGTGGAAAATGTATGTCAAGCAATGGCAACTTGAAACGACATATGAACATTCACACTGGTGTTAAGAATTTCAAATGTGAGGTATGTGCAAAATGTTTCTCACAAAATACTGACTTGAAACGACATATGAACATTCATACAGGTGTTATGCGTGAGGTATGTGCAAAACGTTTTTCTCAAAATCGGCACTTGAAACAACATATGTTCGTTCACACTGGTCTTATGCCTTTCAAATGTGAGGTTTGTGCAGAATATTTCTCAAGCAATACTGATCTGAAACGACATCAGTTGGTTCACACTGGTGTTAAGAATTTCAGTTGCGAAATATGTGAAAAATATTTCTCAATCAATAGCAACTTGAAACGACATATGAAGATTCACACATGAACATTCACACTGGTGTTATGCCTTCCCAATGTGAGGTATGTGCAAAATGTTTCTCACACAATATCGACCTGAAACAACATATTTTGGTTCACACTATTGTTCAGAGTTAAATTTGAGGTCAGGGCTTCTAGATTATGGTAGCCCCACTCACATGGCTAGTGATATTCAATGTTAGGCTGGTAAATAACTACTATTACCATGCCCGACGACTAGTGAAAAACAAAATTGTCAAATGTTGCAGTTAAGTATTTTGTAAATATGAATATCCTGACCCCACCCCAACCCACAGTGTTAAGTGTTTTAAGCTCCATCTCCCTCTTTACGTGACCTATCTGTTTATTTCAATTATTTAGTCAAATTGTATTAAATTAAAGTAAAGTAGGGATAGTGAATATTTAATCGTGGCTAGTGGATTTTATAAACATTCTAAAAGTTCTGGAGGTATGTGCAAAATGATTCACACCCAACTACAACTTGAAATATCATATGATGGTTCTCACAGATAATAAACCTTTCCAGTCCCAGATTAAACTATTTTAATGCCATTTTTTTGTTGTTAATAACATTTACAAATGTGATGTATCGATGTGTGCACACGAACTATTTTAGTATTTCTCAAGCATGTTTTCTGCTGATATTGTAAGTTTCTAATCTGATCATAAACTTTTTTTTTTATGTAGGCTCTCAGTCTGTATGTGTCAGAATTATATATCAATAAACAACTGATTTAAATATTTTCACTTTTTGTTTTTTATTTTGATACCAGTTTTTAAGTTTGAGTAATTTAACTAAATGGTTCTTGTGAAGTAGTAGTAAACATTTTAAGTCATGGTAAATGGTCGTGGTGACATGTTTAGCTTCGGTATGTCGGTCGTCAGCTGAGTGTTTCTAAAAGTGATTTGTCCAGCGTATGTCTGTCCATCCATCCATCAGCTTCCTTTGAAGTATAGGATTTTTTGTTAAATTTTTTTTTTTTATATACCAAACTTGGTTAACTCCCTTTGCGCTCTGCCTATGCAGCCATTTCCGTGACGTATTTTTGAAACAAACAATAATCATGTATGGCAACATTGTTGCACGATTAGTGGGTAATAAAAATAAAAGTGGACAGGACGTAGCACAATGGTAAAGTGCTCGCATGATGCACAGTCGGTCTGGGATCGATTCCCGTCTGTGGGAATTGATCGACCACAGTAGGCAAGCGCTGTATCACTGGGCTATGTCCCGCCCGTTCTGAGGATACCGTCTGTTAGATCTAAGCGTATCTCTGTTTCTGAAATACTTGAAACCCAGACTTAATTAGAATCTTCGTTTCTACCAAACTGACAAACACACGCACACGCACATACAGAGAGAGAGAGACGGAGAGAGAGAGAGAGAGAGAGAGAGAGAGAGAGAGAGAGAGAGAGAGAGAGAGAAAAGAAGTGTTTTATTTAACGACGCACTCAACACATTTTATTTACGGTTATATGGCGTCAAACATAAGGTTCAGGACCACACAGATTTTGAGAGGAAACCCGCTGTCGCCGCTACATGGGCTACTCTTCCGATTGGCAGCAAGGGATCTTTTATTTGCGCTTCCCACAGGCAGGATAGCACAAACCATGGCCTTTGTTGAACCAGTTATGGATCACTGGTCGGTGCAAGTGGTTTACACCTACCCATTAAGCCTTGCGGAGCACTCACTCAGGGTTTGGAGTCGGTATCTGGATTAAAAATCCCATGCCTCGACTGGGATCCGAACCCAGTACCTACCAGCCTGTAGACCGATGGCCTGCCACGACGCCACCGAGGCCGAGAGAGAGAGAGAGAGAGAGAGAGAGAGAGAGAGAGAGAGAGAGAGAGAGAGAGAGAGAGAGAGAGAGAGAGCGAGAGAGCGAGAGAGAGAGAGAGACACACACACACACACACACACAGACAGACCCCCCCCCCACACACACACACAAACACACACGCACTCATACACACACACAAACACACACAGACAGAGACACTAACATACACACAGACACACACACACACACACACACACGCATAATTTATAAACAAATTAAAAAAAAAAAAAAAAGTAGTAGTAGTAGCCATAGTAATAATTATAGTACACGTGCTTGGACTGTCTCTGACATGTAATAGTAGTCTCCAAAATAGTACACGGGCTTGGACTGTCTTTGACGTGTGATAGTAGTCTCCAAAATAGTACATGGTATTGGACTGTCTTTTACATGTAATAGTAGTCTCCAAAATAGTACACGGGCTTGGACTGTCTTTGACATGTGATAGTAGTCTCCAAAATTGGACACGGGCTTGGACTGTCTCTGGCATGTGATAGTAGTCTCCAAAATAGTACACGGGATTGGACTGTCTCTGACATGTAATAGTATGCTCCAAAATAGGACACGGGCTGGGACTGTCTTTGACATGCAATATTAGTCTCCAAAATAGTACACGGGCTGGGACTGTCTCTGACATGTAATAGTATGCTCCAAAATAGGACACGGGCTGGGACTGTCTTTGACATGCAATATTAGTCTCCAAAATAGTACACGGGCTGGGACTGTCTTTGACATGTAATATTAGTCTCCAAAATAGTACACGTGCTGGGACTGTCTTTGACATGTAATAGTACATGGACTGGGACTGTCTATGACATGTAATAGTACACGGGCTGGGACTGTCTTTGACATGTAATAGTACATGGACTGAGACTGTCTTTGACATGTAATAGTACACGGGCTTGGACTGTCTTTGACATGTAATAGTACATGGACTGGGACTGTCTTTGACATGTAATAGTACACGGACTGGGACTGTCTTTGACATGTAATAGTACACGGACTGGGACTGTCTTTGACATGTAATAGTACACGGACTGGGACTGTCTTTGACATGTAATAGTACACGGGCTGGGACTGTCTTTGACATGTAATAGTACACGGGTAGGACTGTCTATGACATGTAATAGTACACGGGCTGGGACTGTCTTTGACATGTAATAGTACATGGACTGGGACTGTCTTTGACATGTAATAGTACACGGACTAGGACTGTCTTTGACATGTAATAGTACATGGACTGGGACTGTCTTTGACATGTAATAGTACACGGGCTGGGACTGTCTTTGACATGTAATAGTACACGGGTAGGACTGTCTTTGACATGTAATAGTACACGGACTGGGACTGTCTTTGACATGTAATAGTACACGGACTGCGACTGTCTTTGACATGTAATAGTACACGGGCTGGGACTGTCTTTGGCATGTAATAGTACACGGACTGGGACTGTCTTTGACATGTAATATTAGTCTCCAAAATAGTACACGGGCTGGGACTGTCTTTGACATGTAATAGTACACGGGCTGGGACTGTCTTTGGCATGTAATAGTACACGGACTGGGACTGTCTTTGACATGTAATAGTACACGGGCTGGGACTGTCTTTGACATGTAATAGTACACGGGTAGGACTGTCTATGACATGTAATAGTACACGGGCTGGGACTGTCTTTGACATGTAATAGTACATGGACTGGGACTGTCTTTGACATGTAATAGTACACGGACTAGGACTGTCTTTGACATGTAATAGTACATGGACTGGGACTGTCTTTGACATGTAATAGTACACGGGCTGGGACTGTCTTTGACATGTAATAGTACACGGGTAGGACTGTCTTTGACATGTAATAGTACACGGACTGGGACTGTCTTTGACATGTAATAGTACACGGACTGCGACTGTCTTTGACATGTAATAGTACACGGGCTGGGACTGTCTTTGGCATGTAATAGTACACGGACTGGGACTGTCTTTGACATGTAATATTAGTCTCCAAAATAGTACACGGGCTGGGACTGTCTTTGACATGTAATAGTACACGGGCTGGGACTGTCTTTGGCATGTAATAGTACACGGACTGGGACTGTCTTTGACATGTAATATTAGTCTCCAAAATAGTACACGGGCTGGGACTGTCTTTGACATGTAATAGTACACGGGCTGGGACTGTCTTTGACATGTAATAGTACACGGACTGGGACTGTCTTTGGCATGTAATAGTACACGGACTGGGACTGTCTTTGACATGTAATATCAGTCTCCAAAATAGTACACGGGCCGGGACTGTCTTTGACATGTAATAGTACATGGACTGGGACTGTCTTTGACATGTAATAGTATACGGGCTGGGACTGTCTTTGACATGTAATAGTACATGGACTGGGACTGTCTTTGACATGTAATATCAGTCTCCAAAATAGTACACGGGCCGGGACTGTCTTTGACATGTAATAGTACATGGACTGGGACTGTCTTTGACATGTAATAGTACACGGACTGGGACTGTCTTTGACATGTAATATCAGTCTCCAAAATAGTACACGGGATGGGACTGTCTTTGACATGTAATAGTACACGGGCTGGGACTGTCTTTGACATGTAATAGTACATGGACTGGGACTGTCTTTAACATGTAATAGTACATGGACTGGGACTGTCTTTGACATGTAATAGTACACGGGCTGGGACTGTCTTTCACATGTAATAGTACACGGGATGGGACTGTCTTTGACATGTAATATTAGTCTCCGAAATAGTACACGGGCTGGGACTGTCTTTGACATGTAATAGTACATGGACTGGGACTGTCTTTGACATGTAATAGTACACGGACTGGGACTGTCTTTTACATGTAATAGTACACGGACTGGGACTGTCTTTGACATGTAATAGTACACGGGCTGGGACTGTCTTTGACATGTAATAGTACACGGGCTGGGACTGTCTTTGACATGTAATAGTACATGGACTGGGACTGTGTTTGACATGTAATATTAGTCTCCAAAATAGTACACGGGCTGGGACTGTCTTTGACATGTAATAGTGCACGGGCTGGGACTGTCTTTGACATGTAATAGTACACGGACTGGGACTGTCTTTGACATGTAATAGTACACGGATTGGGACTGTCTTTGAAATGTAATATTAGTCTCCAAAATAGTACACGGGCTGGGACTGTCTTTGACATGTAATAGTACATGGACTGGGACTGTCTTTGACATGTAATAGTACATGGACTGGGACTGTCTTTGATTTGTAATAGTACACGGGCTGGGACTGTCTTTGACATGTAATAGTACACGGGATGGGACTGTCTTTGACATGTAATATTAGTCTCCAAAATAGTACACGGGCTGGGACTGTCTTTGACATGTAATAGTACTAAGGACTGGGACTGTCTTTGACATGTAATATTACACGGACTGGGACTGTCTTTGACATGCAATAGTACACGGACTGGGACTGTCTTTGACATGTAATAGTACACGGACTGGGACTGTCTTTGACATGCAATAGTACATGGGCTGGGACTGTCTTTGACATGTAATAGTACACGGACTGGGACTGTCTTTGACATGTAATAGTACACGGGCTGGGACTGTCTTTGACATGTAATAGTACACGAGCTGGGACTGTCTTTGACATGTAATAGTACACGGACTGGGACTGTCTTTGACATGTAATAGTACATGGGCTGGGACTATCTTTGACATGTAATAGTACACGGACTGGGACTGTCTTTGACATGTAATAGTACATGGGCTGGGACTGTCTTTGACATGTAATAGTACACGGACTGGGACTGTCTTTGACATGTAATAGTACATTGGCTGGGACTATCTTTGACATGTAATAGTACACGGACTGGGACTGTCTTTGACATGTAATAGTACATGGGCTGGGACTATCTTTGACATGTAATAGTACACGGACTGGGACTGTCTTTGACATGTAATAGTACATGGGCTGGGACTATCTTTGACATGTAATAGTACACGGACTGGGACTGTCTTTGACATGTAATAGTACATGAGCTGGGACTGTCTTTGACATGTAATAGTACATGAGCTGGGACTGTCTTTGACATGTAATAGTACATGAGCTGGGACTGTCTTTGACATGTAATAGTACATGAGCTGGGACTGTCTTTGACATGTAATAGTACATGAGCTGGGACTGTCTTTGACATGTAATAGTACACGGACTGGGACTCTTTTTTTTCATTCTGTTTGACGGACACATTTTTGTAAAAAAAAAAAAATTATACAGTCCACAAACGCAGTCCTTTAGCTTACTTTTGAAGGTATCAAGCGACTGATAGACTACTCTCCTCGTAAGCTCTAGGCGGATGATTTTAATTTCATAGCTGAAGTATTGAGTAAATCTTGCACATATTAACAGAAAGAAGTTTTGAAAACAAACATTGGATAATCATTAAATCAGGCTGACTGGGGTTAAAGCCGCACACCCTAGTTCCATCCAGCGAAAATAAATTATAATTTGGTTAATCTACAAACCTGTAACACACTTAGATCACGTTTTTATCAAATGGAGTGAAAAAGCAGGTTTTATATCGATAAATACCATGGGAATCCCCATGTCCCAATTGCTTGAAATAATTTTGAAAGTTTGTATTCTGATGTCACCGGTAGATGTCGCTCGAAGCACAACAATGCCTACGTCACGACACATTTTACAGACTTGGGGTGCGTTCTTTTCACCTCTCCTGGACATGTTCCAACTGTTCTGTCCTGGTTGTATCCCCTCTCCAGATATCGTAGGACTTAGCAAAATTATTGGTTTTAAGGGTTTGTAACGTTTTGTATTGAGATACTTACTTGTCTGAACTTTATTGTTACTTAAAATGTTCACGAACTGTGAAGAAAAATCTCACAAATGAACAACAACAAATCGGATGTTGATTGTGCGAACCGTGCACGAGAAAACAAACTGAACCAAAATGATAACGGTCACGTGGCATACCAACGTCTGTGACATTGAAATGGAAATATCCCGTCTAAAAATAGATTAGACCTTGTCTCCTCAACGTTTTTTTCTCAAACGTGCGTCCGTTTTTCAGAAATACGAAAAATGCATTTTGTGGTATTACAAACACCAGGATTACCAGGATTACCAAAAAACACTTCAGGTGAATGGAAATGTATATTCTAAATAATAAACGGTAAGTAAAGTGCAATTTTATTTGTAAAAAAATGGGTTTAATAGCGAAAAACAACGCCGTAATGGATAACAACTAGCCGTAACTAGGTTGTGTCCCTTTAAGGCAGCTTCTACTCAACAACCAGGGGGAGTCGCACTGTTGGCACGCACATTTATAGGTGGACGATAAAGATCGCTGCTTGGATGAAAGTAACATGAGTTGGTCCCAAGCTCGATGGCACACCTTAGATCTTCCAGACGTATTCGTTGATGATTAATTCAAAACAAAACTACAAACCTCCCCCCCCCCCCCACCAAATACCTTCTTACTATGATATATATATATATATATATATATATATATATATAGATAGAGAGAGAGAGAGAGAGAGAGAGAGAGAGAGAGAGAGAGAGAGAGAGAGAGAGAGAGAGAGAGAGAGAGAGAGAGAGAGAGACAGACAGACAGACAGAGAGAGAGAGAGACAGACAGACAGACAGAGAGAGAGAGAGAGAGAGAGAGAGAGAGAGAGAGAGAGAGAGAGAGAGAGAGAGAGAGAGAGAGAGTGTGTGTGTCTTAGAGTTGTAACAAGTCAAAATTTCTTGGCATGTTGTTCAAGGCATAGCTTGTTTCATTGATTCATTTACTGGTTCTGTTTCAGCACTTCTTTTCATCCTACAACTTTGTAGACAATGTTTCTCGCCAAGTAACACCTTGTTGGTTCACACTTGTGTTAAGAATTTTAAATGTGAGGTATGTGGAAAAGGTTTTTCTCTCAATCGGTACTTGAAACGACATATGTTGGTTTACACTGATGTTATGGCTTTCAAATGTTAGGTATGTGCAAAATGTTTCTCACACCTTGAAACAACTTATGAACATTCACAATGTTGTTAAGAATGTCAAATGAAGGTATGTGCAAAATGTTTCTCAAGCAATGACAAACTGAAACAACTTATGAACATTCACAATGTTGTTAAGAATGTCAAATGGAGGTATGTGCAAAATGTTTTTCACAAAATAACACCTTGAAATAACATGAACATTCACATTTGCACTGTACACATAAGGTATGACTGGCAAGCATGTTTTAATGTTATTATAATATAAAATAGTATTTATAATTAGTACGTAATTTTATATACATTAAAGAGTTTTGATTAAAAACTAGTAAACATATTTTATAATAAAAGAATGGTAAAGTTGTTTAATAGTAAGCTTAGTAATTAACATAAAACTAAGTTTTATAATGTTTCTATATATAACAAAACTCATATTTTAAAGTAATAGATATGCATTTTGTTTACATTTAGAAGTACATGCGTATTTTATTTTGACAGCAAGTACGTTAAGGGAAGTTACGTTGGTAGTAAATTGCCTGTATAATTATTCAGGTGTTTAATAAAGACAGATCATGTTGTGCATGTTATTTATATACCTTGGTATAATTCAATAATATTTGAATTATGAATTATGTATATGATTGAATATTGAGAGAGAGAGAGAGAGAGAGAGAGAGAGAGAGAGAGAGAGAGAGAGAGAGAGAGAGAGAGAGAGAGAGAGAGAGAGAGAGAGAGAGGAGAGGGAGAGGGAGAGGGAGAGGGAGAGGGAGAGGGAGAGGGAGAGGGAGAGGGAGAGGGAGAGAGTGGAGTGTGAGTACACCGAGTTAAGACCATCAAAATACACCTGATTACAAGAACAGTTTTTTCTATGTGATTGGTTGGTTTTGTGGTGATATGCAGAGTGGGTCATTGGATCAGCATTTCTTTTCACTAATTTAACACAGAATTTAGTTGTCAAAGAGTGACACACTTTCTGTTAAAAGATCATATGAAATATCACTTGATGCTAAACACTGAGTAGCTCGAGGACCGGAACATGTCAGCGTGGCAGTATAAACATGTTGATATATACTTCAGCGATTAAAACGAAATTTAAATATTGAAATGTGATGGCTACGGAATGATTTACTTACAGTGCCAGCTAAATGTTATTTGATACTGATATTTTCAAATGTCATGTGTCTATAAACGTTTCTACCAAATGAGTTTAGACACAATATAAGTTTAGGCATAATACTAGTTTATGCTGGTTATGAGGTTTCCAAAATTGATGTCAGTACCACAGGTTTCAGACACAGTGCCAGATTAAACGATTTTAATGCCATTTTTTGTTGTTAATAAGATTTACAAATGTGATGTATGGATGTGTGCACACGAACTATTTTATTATTTCTCAAGCATGTTTTCTGCTGATATTGTAAGTTTCTAATCTGATCATAAACTTTTTTTTTTCTGTAGGCTCTGTATGTGTCAGAATTATATATCAATAAACAACTGATTTAAATATTTTCACTTTTTGTTTTTTATTTTGATACCAGTTTTTAAGTTTGAGTAATTTAAATACATGTTTCTTGTGAAGTAATAATAAACATTCCAAGTCATGGTAAATGGTCCTGGTGACATGTCGGTCTTCAGCTAAGTGCTTCGAATAGTGATTTGTCCAGCGTCTGTCTGTTTGTCCATCCATCCATCACCTTCCTTTGAAGTATAGGATTTTTTTTTTTTTTTTTACACAGAACATGGTTAATTACCCTTGCCGCCAGCTGGCGCTTTGCGTATGGAGCCATTTCCGGGACGTATTTTTGAGACACAAACGATATCCCTTGATGCTAAAGATGAGTTGTCAGAAGATCCGAACTTGGCCACATGGCAGCATAATATGTTGATATATACTTAAGGGGATAAAACGAAATTTAAATATTGAAATGTGATACCTACAAAATGATTTACTCAGGATTTTGTTTTAGTATATATAGTGAACGTTTATACCAGATAAGCCAGTGAGTATATATAGTGAACGTTTATACCAGATAAGCCAGTGAGTATATATATATATATATATATATATATATATATATATATATATATATATATATATATATATATATATATATATATATATATATAGTGAACGTTTAAATCCAGATAATCCAGTGAGTATATATAATGAACGTTTAAACCAGATAATTCAGTGAGTATATATAGTGAACGTTTAAACCAGATAATTCAGTGAGTATATATAGTGAACGTTTAAACCAGATAAGCCAGTGAGTATATATATAGTGAACGTTTAAACCAGATAATTCAGTGAGTATATATAGTGAACGTTTATACCAGATAAGCCAGTGAGTATATATAGTGAATGTTTAAACCAGATAATTCAGTGAGTATATATAGTGAACGTTTATACCGATAACAGTGAGTCCCGTTTCTCATGTTGCTCGGCATATATAGTGAATGTTAATACCAGATAACCTAGAGCGTCGAGTACGAATCCACTGCTGTGAACCAGTACACAGTAAATCGCTTTCACGCGCGGACCAATAATTTGACGGAAGAGATTTGTTTAAAAAGAAACTATTAACAAAAGAGGAAATAAGGGGCCGTTCAAATATTACGTAAGGCTAATTTTGTCAAAATTAGACACCCACCCACCCCCTTGTAACGCCCCATAACGCTAGACCATACACTCCCCCAAAATATTACGTAACGTTTGGAGATACCCCCCCCCCCCCCCCCCCCCCAACACACAGAACAGAACTTTATTTACTCTCAGGCCGTAAACCACGACATATGAGGTACATAATACAATTATACATATATTTTGACAAGATGGAAAACGTATAAGTATTTCACATAAATAAATAAATAAACAAATACATATATTTATATATACATACATAAAATACATATCCATATAGGTATTTTAGCCGGGGGACTTAAAGGTATTCATAATAAATTGACAGAAAATTGACAATTTACGAAGGACACCGGTTTTCTTGCTGTTGAAGATATTATAAAACTTATATATATTAGGTTTTGATTGACAGTATTGTGGTAAGTAAATAATTCTGGGTTCTTTAAAAAGCAAAGCAACGTCGCAATGTTTATTTATACCCATGTGTACTACGATGACGTCATTAAAGTGATGTATTGCGCCATTTTACAAAATCTGGTGTATTAAAACATTTCAATTTGATCAATAATTGTTTTGGGTTTACATTTACTTCTAAAAACCTACATTATATATTGTTGTCATGGCATGGCATATTTAAGAGAAAACAAAATTGTTACGTAACGCTGTTCAATACACCCCCACCCCTTGTAACGCCACATAACGCTTGGACTTACACCCCTCACCCCCCTAAGCGTTACGTAATATTTGAATGGCCCCAAAAGTAAAGGAAACATGTCTTCAACATCGTCCTGTTTTCCGTAAGATTGCAATCAGCCTGCGAAAGAAAAAAAACATATATAGTAGGATCCGTCCCTTGGGTTCGGTTTGATGTTGCATGTTCACCGTTCTAATGACCGTCTGGTTTTTTTGCGTCATTACTTGTGAGTTCATCAATAGGTTTACTAGAGTGGTCCCCGCACCAGACCATCCCATCTCTTCTACTTCTCGTAATTACTGGTGAGTTCATCAAGAGGTTTACTAGACTGGTCTCCGCACCAGACCATCCCTGCTACTTCGCGTCATTAAGTATGGTGAATTCATCAAGAGGTTTACTAGACTGGTCCCCGCACCAGACCATCCCTGCTACTTCGCGTCATTATTGGCCTCAGATTACAGTTATCTTCCCATTTGGTCTCATTTTAAAGGTAATATCCCGATACTTACTGAGCATTGCTTTAATATATATATATATCATTGGAATGAATGAAGGAAGGAAATGGTTTATTTAACAATGCACTCAACACATTTTATTTACGGTTATAAGACGTCGGACATATGGTTATGGACCACACAGATATTGAGGGAGGAAACCCGCTGTCGCCACTTAATGGGCTACTCTTTTCGATTAGCAGCAAGGGATCTTATATATGCACCATCCCATAAACAGGATAGCACATACCACGGCCTTTGATGTACCAGTCATGGTGCACTGGCTGGAGCGAGAAATAGCCCAATGGACCCAGTGACGGGAATCGATCCCAAACCGACCGCGCATCAAGCGAGCGCTTTACCACTGGGCTACGTCTCCCCCCGTATATCACTGGAATGCATTAGTGTGAGCCATTTTTTAGGTGGAAAAATGGACTGATGGACCTCAGATTACAGTTATCTTCCCATTTGGTTGTGGAAAATCCGGAAATTTGTCCGCGCAAGTAGTCTGCTATTTGACTGTAATTATTTCATGGCAGACAGCTATAAAGTAGCAAATATTTGACTGAATTTGACAAGGGAGAGCATGCAGTTTGTAAACATGTGTAACTTGTTGACATTGAAGACTGGTTTGTGGTAATTCTGGCCCATGCAAAAGTAGAGTCATTTGTGTAAAATGGGTGTACTCCCGGGCAGATTTAGTGGCTGTTTTGTTTAAACCAATGTCCTGGGAGAAAGAGCTGGACAACAGGGGTTGTCCTTTTCAGGGTATGTGTCCCCCAGGCAGGCAAAGGTACATACCAAAATCCATGGGCCTGCTGATATGAATAAAAATGGTATAGCCACAAAGAATATGTAGAAACATATAACGTAATTAATTGTGGTCTGTGGCCTTACTGGTGAGTTCATCAGTAGGTTTACTAGACTGGTTCCGGCACGGAATTGGCAGAATTATCAATTAGGCGTATCGACGTTTTACGTGACGTTAAATGGATTCCAACTGAGGAGTAACTCAATAAGTAAAAAAAAGGTGTAAAGTTTGTTTTATTTAACGATGCCGCTAGAGCAAATTGATTTTTTATCTTATCATCGGCTATTGGACGTGAAACATATGGTCATTCTGACACTGTTTTTAGAGTAAACCCGCTGTCGCCACATAGGCTACTCTTTTACGATAGGCAGCAAGGGATCTTTTATTTGCGATTCCCACACGCAGGATAGCACAAACCATGGCCTTTGTTGAACCAGTTATGGATCACTGGTCGGTGAAAGTGGTTTACACCTACCCATTGAGCCTTGTGGAGCACTCACTCAGGGTTTGGAGTCGGTATCTGGATTAAAAATCCCATGCCTCGACTGCGATCCGAACCCAGTACCTACCAGCCTGTAGACCGATGGCCTAACCACGACGCCATCGAGGCCGGTACATGATAAGTAACCCACAGGACCCTAGCCTGTTACAGAAAGGAAAGGAATGTTTGTTTAATGACACCTCAGCACATTTTAAACTACGACTACGTACTCCAGCCCGTCTTGTAATTTAGTAGTAGTAGTAGTAGTAGTAGTAGTAGTAGTATAGTAGTAGTAGTAGTAGAGTAGTAGTAGTAGTAGTAGTAGTAGTAGTAGTAGTAGTAGTAGTAGTGGTAGTAGTAGTAGTAGTAGTAGTAGTAGTAGTAGTAGTAGTAGTAGTAGTAGTAGTAGTAGTAGTAGTAGTAGTAGTAGTAGTAGTAGTAGTAGTAGTAGAGTAGTAGTAGTAGTAGTGGTAGTAGTAGTAGTAGTAGTAGTAGTAGTGGTAGTAGTAGTAGAGTAGTAGTAGTAGAGTAGTAGTAGTAGTAGTAGTAGAGTAGTAGTAGTAGTAGTGGTAGTAGTAGTAGTAGTAGTAGTAGAGTAGTAGTAGTAGTAGTAGAGTAGTAGTAGTGGTAGTAGTAGTAGAGTAGTAGTAGTAGTAGTAGAGTAGTAGTAGTAGTAGTAGCAGTAGTAGTAGTAGTAGTAGAGTAGTAGTAGTAGTAGTAGTAGTAGTAGTAGAGTAATAGTAGTAGTAGTAGTAGTAGTAGTAGTTTTGATGGTCTTATATATATATATGTGTGTGTGTGTGTGTGTGTGTGTGTGTGTGTGTGTGTGTGTCTGCTAACTTATAAAGCTGGCCTGTTTTCGCTCCACGCGACAGATTGTGCCTTCTATCAGAGCTTGTGTCCCCCCTCACATTCTGATATGGCAGGCCCGTAGCATGGTGGACATTATGGGGGGGGGGGGGGGGGAGAGCAATTGAACGAGCATCGAAGGCACGATGTATTTGGGGGGGTCCGGGGCATGATTCAAAGGTTATTTGCCTGTTACTTAACTCTCGCCGTTAATCTCGATCCGTTTGTATCGCTACAACTTTTACATTCAGTCGAGATGTAAAGGTTTTAAAAAAAAGAAACAAAGAAAACCCAAAATTATTGGGGTGGGGGTCCGGGCCACCCTGGGCACCCCTCCTGCTACGGGCCTGTATGGTTCCTACGGGCGTGCTCAACGTCTGTGAGTGAGGAGTTAGTGCAAAACCTCTATTGCGAGCTGAGGCGTCGTTAGGTGGGGTTTGTTTTGTTTGGGTTTTTTTGCAGGTTTTTTTGTGGGGGGTGGGGGGGGGGGGGTGAGGAGGGTTTTTTATGATTGGCTTTTATAAATTTATAAATATTTCGAAGATTTGTTTATAAAATGGATGTGTTTAATTATTTCTAAATGTGGAACTCTTTCTTGTCAAATGAATGTGATTAAATATGGAGAAGTGTTTGGAATGTTTCACGTTGTTAAATTTCATATTTTCGTGTTGCAATATCAAAGGTATACAGATGTACACATTTATAAGCTAACAAACATTTATATAAACTCGTCTTCACATTGAATTAATACTCGGTCAGGTTTGTACCGAAGAAGCAAAAAAAATCTATGGTGCATATAAAAGATCCCTTGCTACTAATGGAAAAATGTAGCGGGTTTCCTCTCTAAGACTGTGTCAAAATTACCTTATGTTTGACATCCAATAGCCGATTATTAATAAATCAATGTGCTCTAGTGGTGTTGTTAAACAAAACCAACAAACTTACTGAACCATGTGACTGCCACGTGACGTGCCACATGCCACTTTTTTTTTTTTTAATAAATAAATTAAAAAACAATTTATTTTTTTTTAAATTAAAAGAGAAAACAAAAGAAACAGTTTTATTGGTCACCGTGGACAATTTATAATAGGGTGGTGTTTTAACACTCGGGCCACCAAGATTTGATCAAGCAATTCCGATGGCAAGTGAACAGAACAAATTATTTCTTCAATTAAGCCCTTTTATAAAATTATATAACATTATTCCACCACCAGCAATTACGTGACCATAAATGATATTAATGTACCTACCTACCGATCCTCGTTGGTGCGCCCATTGGCCTATTTCTTGTTCCAGCTGGTGCACCACGGATGGTATATCAAATGCCGTGGTATGTGCCACCCCGTCTTTGGGTTGATGCATATACAAGATCCCTTGCTACAATTTAGAATAATAAAGCGGGTTTTCTATCTAAGAATATTTATCAGAATTACCAAATGTTTGACACCCAGTAGCCAATGATTAATAAATCAATGTGCTCTAGTGGTGCCATTAAAGAAACAAACTTTCATTTTAAATTTAGGTAATTTTAACATAGTCTTACTGAGGAAACCTACATTTTTTCCATTCGTAGCAAGGGATCTTTTATATGCACCATCCCACAGACAGTTCTATAACCAGGAAGAGACAGGCGAATTCCCTCCCCCCACCTCCGCTTCAGATATCGATCCTATCAGCAGGTAACACCCCTCTCTCCAACTAGTCTGTGACTCCCACTTCAGTATTCACATATTGTTGTTATTGGCTTGTATCCCCCACCCCCTAAACCAGAGGCTATGACCCCTCGCCAGGTATCATTGTTATCAGCATGTAACGTCCCCCCACACCTATAGACTGTGACCCCCACTTGAGATATCGTTCATATCGACTTATAACCCCCCTCAAATAGACTGACCCTTACTTCAGATGTCGTTCCTATCCTGTATACGACCCCCAGTTCCATCACTGTAGATGTTCGATGGGTCATAGGATCAAATCCCCCGGCAGACCTATTGGTGCAGGATACCCCCTCTGAATCCGACCTGAATATAAAGTCAGTCAGTGTTATATGCATACTGTTGTTTTCATGTGTACAACAATTCACAAATAGTGCACAAAATAACAAGACATTTTTAACAATACATATTTATTTGATTACAAGGCATACAAAGTACTTGATTAATTACTGTTACACAGTGCAACGTGTAAAAAATATGGTCTGTACATATTTATATTTCTCACAGTTGGCGTAATTATTTTACCAGACCCGTCTGACAGATTGAAACAGTAGAGGAGGGGGATCATAAATATAAAGAATGCAGGTCCTTAACTAGTCTAAACTAAGAGGGGTGTCAGTTCAAAAAGAGTCGGTGTATAGTAATAATGGGCTATGCCCAGAAAAGTCTCCTGTTGATTAAAAAAACTTCGATTTTTAGGTGTACAACTGACCCAACATTCCATGCCCCCTTCTCCGTACGGATCTGTAATGATAAAAAGTTAAGTTTCTGAATCACATTGTTCTAGGCTACATTTTAAATTAATTAGCTTGTCTACCATTTGCCTACTTGAAAGACAAAAGTGGAAGGGACCAGCGCCCCTTCCAAGATCAGACGGCCCTGCTTTGAAATCCCAACCTATATACAAATGCGACTGACCACTTGCCGCCTCATAAACCTATAGGATATGACAGCCCTTATTTGATATTTAAAAACATATCTACATAGATACATGTACATTTATATCATGAACGATATTGTAGGCCTAGATAATGCCCAAGTATAACGTTCCATAAACAGATTACTTTTTGATTCTTAATATCATATTAACTATATACAAAAATAAACCCAAAAATAAGATAATTGGTGTGCATGGACTTTAGCGGGTAGGGTTAGTCTAAACTGTTGATCGAAGTTTAAGGTGGTGGTAGTGGCGGTGGTGGTCGAGTCATACTCCCTCGAAACATATATTGGAAACACACAAAATGTCTCCTACACCCCAGTGATAAAATAAGTTAACTGAACAATCGCCGGCGGATAAAATAAGTATATACAAAAATGTTTATGGTGGTGGTGGTGGTGGTGGTCGAGTATATACAAAAATGAATTTTAAACATATTTAAACATATATAGGCCTACACGGAGCGGAACTTGCCGAAGTAAGATCATAGTATTTAATGTAAACATTCCATATTTGGTACAGCATGAACACAATGACAAAATAAGTTTAAACAATCATTACGAAAAAAAGTAATAAGATAAATAAAATATGTCCAAATGATTATAAAACTAGGTCGAAAACCTCTAAATGTCATTTAATACATCTCAATTAATGAACAACCAGAGAAAATGCTAATTTATTAAACCTAATAGCAGTGGCGTAGGAAGGTGCTAAAAAGTGTGTGATGTGGGGGGGGGGGCAAATTATAAGGCAAATATAAAGCAAAATATCTGAAGAGTGGCGCCGTTTCCTACGCCAGTGCAATGATTAATCAACTCATCAGGCTCGAGGGAGTCGGTGATGGTGGTGGTTGCGGGGAGTGGGGGGGGGGGGTGCAGTAGGCATTCCCTCATTTGAGGAGGAAAATGTTTAGGTTTTTTGTTTCTTTTTAGAGTTTTTTTGTAAATAAAGATACATATCCCCCCCCCCCCCCCCCCCCAATGAAAATGTGTGTCTCCCAATTATTTCTGAATGTGGAAATATTACTTGTCAAATGGATGTGTTTAATTATTTCTGAATGTGGAAATATTTCTTGTCAAAATGGATGTTTTGAATTATTTCTGAATGAGGAAATATTTCTTATCAAATGGATGTGTGATTATTTCTGACTGAATGTGGAAATATGTCTTGTCAAATTGATGTGTTTAATTATTTCTGAATGTACGCCAGTGCATTGATTAATCAAGTCATCAGGCTCGAGGGAGTCGGTAATGGTGGTGTTTGGGGGGTGGGGGTGGGGGAGGATCAGTAGTCATACCCTCATTTGAAGAGGAAAATATTTAGTTTTTATCTTTGTTTTTACTCTCTTTTTTTTAAATAAAGATACATATCCCCCCCCCCCCCCATGAGAATGTGTACCTCCCAATAGACCTAAGGTCCTTGTATTCCCCTCGCATTGAAACATCGTTCATACGGGCCTACTCAACATAAAGAGCACTTTATTCTGCTATGTGTGAGTGGTTAGTGCAAAATGTCCATAGAAAGCTGAATCACCATTGATTGATAAGGGCCTACCTGTGTCTTACAAACTAGGTTCGGGGTAGGCATTTTTTTTTTTTTTTTTTTTTTTTTTTTTTTTTTTGGGGGGGGGGGGTGGATGGGGTGAGGCATTTTTTATTGGGGCAAATAAATATTAGAACTTGACGTGGATCAAGAAATATCAAGCTGATAAACATTTCTATAAGTTGTGTCTTCACACTAAATTAGTACTTGGTCGGGTTTGTGCTGAAGAATTTCGAAAAACAGAAAGAAATTATAAATTCAAATTAAATTTAATAATTTTTCTTCCTTGTTTTTACATATTTTCTTCCTGATTTTACGTTAATAAAATATGTTTAATCATTTAATTAAATTAATTAGTAAATGGTACAAACCATTCATTTGTCATTAATATAAAACTTGTAATTGTTTTTTGTGTATAATATTACCAGATATTATTTTTAATTAGATTTTGAAAATTAATTAGCTAATCTATTAATTAGCAAAAGTTTGACTGGATATTTACTAAAAGTATTAAGGTATTTAATAATCTGTTTTGTCATTTTAAACCGCCTCATTTCACAAATACAAAGTCAGTTTGAAGAGTTTCACTGGTTAGCTCTGCTCCATGTAAATATTTTAACATGTCCATCTTTTTGGGCGACATAAAGTTTATCCTGATGACAACAGACAAACCAAGGTCTGGACAATCGATCCTGGTCCGTGATGACGTCACGGATGGCCACTCCGTTACTTGACAACTGGACAATACAATTTCTGTGATCAGCACAAACATAAACAAAGTCTTCCATGTCACACGCGACACCGACTAGATAACGTAGCATTTCTGAATCAGGTGAATTCCAGATGTTGCATCCTGATTCCGTCAAACATCTCAAACGTTTCATGTCTAATACTACAACCAGAGAGTCGCCTTTCACTGTGAGACACGTGGTGTCGGTGATCAAGTGGTGGGGGAGAGACTTAATGACGCTACCCTGCTCATTCAGTATGTCTACACACGAACCAGAATGAGCACTGACCGGCAGACACTTGTCAGGCAACACTGATATATATTCGTACACTGTTTTAGTTGTCAGTGTGCGTGTCAGCCGGATGTCATTTTGTAGACCTATATCCAGATATAATATTTCGAGTTTTAATGGAATGAGGACAACAATCTGCTGGTCACATGACCTAGCAAGGCCCAATGGTGGACTGATAAGTTGGTAATTAAACAAAAGTTCAAAGTTTCTAGCAGAGAAATATTTTACACACGAGTTTTCATTATCACTGACAACAATGTTGTCAGATCTTTCACCTCCCAGCACTGCAATGGAATATAGCCAAGGGTGACTACTATCTGATGGTAACTTTGTGTGAAATGTCTGTGTCAGTGTCAGTGTCTGTGTGGACTGGGCATCACCTAGGAAACAAAATTACAAATTATAAATGATTACATTCATATCTATATACATGAAATTAAGTATCTCCTCTAGCATAACCTAATTTGGTGTCGCTCATAGCAGTGCCCATAGATATCTCCCTCAATACGTGATATTAATAATAATAAACACACATAATAAAAAGTAATAATACGGGTAATAATTAATTTGTAAAATAACCAACTTTGTAAAATCCATTATATAGTGAAAAATTCACAATTAATCTTAAATTTTAGTTAATTAAAATAATAATAAACCTATTAATGGACATACTTATTCTAATACCGGTACATTTAAAAAAAATGAATGAATGAATGAATGAATGAATGAATGTTTAAATGACACCCCAGCACAAAAAAATACATTGCGTGTCATTAATATTCTTTTAATTCATTGAGATGAACAACTATAGTTCTAGTTGCGTTGATCTAGGACAAGTAGTTTGTGAGAAAAGTAAATGTGAAAACTTAACATTGAATTAAATTCTAACAATTAAATAAAAAATTACATTGCACGTGTACAGCTAACTTTATGAAGAATTTTTAGTTTAAAGTCGCACACCCTAGTTTCAGCCCGCAAAAATTAATTCTAATTTTGGTTAATCTACAAAACTGTAACACACTTAGGTCACCTTTTTATTATTATTTTTTTTTTATAAAATAGAGTGAAAAAGCAGGTTTTATATCGATAAATACCATGGGAAATAATTTTGAAAGTTAGTATTCTGATGTCACCGGTAGATGTCACTCGAAACACAGAAATGCCTATGTCACGACAAATTTCCCGGAGTGCACACAGACTTGAGGTGCGTTCCTTTCACCTCTCCTAGGCATGTTCTAACTGTTCTGTCCTGGACAGCGAAAGGAATGAGTTTGGAACAGGAAGTTACTTTACCAACATGGGTTCTTCTGTTGAGGAAGTGGCTGCTGCAGCAATCATGATACTTGAATCGGAATAAGACAACAATGATAGTCCGTCACTGACCATGTTGACTATACTAGTGTTTAACCATTGCATCAATACTCTTAGAAAAAGTGATCGTACTGAAAAAAATCAGGTGGTGTATTACTTATTATAATTATTTATTATTTTATTTTCACTGTATTTACTCCCAGAGTTTTTGCCAAAGGGTATGAAGGGTAAAATTATTTACCCTGAAATGATGGAAATTAATTTATAATTTTTAGAAAGACTACAAGAGATCGGCTGTTCAAAATGTGTCTAAGCCTGTGTATGTGTATTTGTGCCAGTTCAAAATGCACTTTGGTTAACTCTTCATTCTACTAAGTGTTTTGTTTAAATGTTTTGGGATGTATTATTTAGAAGAAAACAACAACCCCAAAACAACTCACATCTGCATTCTACTATTGTGCCATTTATTTAAGATTAAAAATATACTAGTATATTAAATAATACAAACTAATATTATAAATTCTGTATTTCAATATTGTGATTTTTTTAAATAAACAATTTCCAGAATACTGTCTGAATAAAACGGTACAAAGAATTTTCTTTTTTAATGATAGTAATAATAATAATACTAACAACAATAACAATAACAACAATAATAATAATGTATAATAATAATGTATAATATATAAAATAATATGTGTAATAATAAGTAATAATCAGCATATTAATTAATATAGTAATAATTATAATAAAATTATAAAATAATTATAAAATAATAATGACTCAAACAATGTTTTGTTGTTATACAAGTTATAATTCGATCAGCTGAGACATGTAAATAGCAATATTTTAATCTACAATTATTGTGTATGTTACAGGAAACAACTTAAAGTTTGGCCTAACACTATTACTGTTAAACAATTATATATTAAAATTAAATATCTAATAAAACCTTAATTAATGCCACTTCTAATTGCCACATTATAATTTTAGTTAGATCACATAAATATGTCAGCTAATCTGTTAACATTTACTAGCATTCAACTAGCATGAAAACCTCAAAACAGAGACCGATAGAGGCAGATATGTGGCTTTCCCCGTCTTCACCAGATCCCGGAACTGAAGAGGCCATATCTGAGAATAGAACCAAAAAACATTGTTTAATAATAATAATAATAATAATAATAATAATAATAACAACAACAACAATAAACAACAACAACAACAACAACGACAATAAACAACAATAATGATAATAATAATAATAATAATTGTTTTTATATGAATGATCATATGATGATCAGTAATAGAAATAAGTAAAAAAAATGGTATTGAATATAATTTGTTGATCAAATAAATTATTTATGTCAGCCGAGACGTTCCGAGTGGTAATTCGGAACTCAATCGTAACTCAAAGGTATTCCGAAGATTCACAAGCTAAGATTAATATGTTATCAAGACCATGTTTATTTGACTCTCAAACCACAATATTTGTGTAACATTTTGCAATGAGACACTGCTGATTTCGTTGTTGTTGGGTTTTTTTTTTAAGTAAAACAAATTGCTAAAAATTTATGATGCTGTTTTGTAAAAAAAAAATATTTTACTTGTCCGCTGAATAATCACTAAGGTAAATTATGCTTGTCCGAGTAAATTTTCACTTGTCGGGACAGACGGACAAGTGCTTATTTCGAACGTTGAATGATGATATTTATTAATTTATTTATCATATTTTATTGAATATTTGAAAATACCAATGAAATAATAATGTTATCAGTTACTAATAATATTTATAATTTCACAGTACAGTGGTTAACACCTAGCTACTAGTATTATAAACCACAATACAGTAATTAACACTTAGTCACCAGTATTATAACCACATTACAGCAGTTAACATCTAGTCACTAATATTATCACCACAGTACAGTAATTAACACCTAGTCACTAGTATTATAAACCACAGTACAGTAATTAAGACCTAGTCACTAGTACATTCCCAGTCTGGAGCTCGACACGGAAAGACGTGTTTGTTTCGCTTGTGCACACTGCACGTGCTTTCGTGTGCTTGACTTGGGGATCCTTCATTTCGTTGTTTTTGTCAGCAAAAGGAAGTTTCTACTGGGATGTATGCGGCCATTGGAACTGATTGAACGCTGGAACGCTTCTCGTTTTGACAGCCTGCACCACCAGGTTGGATTATTTTTCAGCGAGATTCCTTGCCTCCGCGTCATTTCTCCGGATGAGTATGTCGACTTATTTTTTCGTGACTCGTATGATGGCCATTCTGCAGAACGCCACGGTTGTTCTCGTTTAGACTCTACATGTCCGAGCCTGTCCTAGCAGCACTGGAAGATTGACCGCCCCACTCTAATAAGAAATAGGAAGTGGGGTCGGCCCCTACTACTCTTTTCTAGACTTTACTTTGCTTTATTGTGATATCATCTCGTATCCTCCAGAGTCGGGCCCGTCCGCACCACTATACCAACCCATGACGACTGGACTATACCCTAATCTGATACTCTCACTCGTTCAGACGGATCCGGCTTCTCGAGATCTTTATTTCAGCACAGCACTACACCTTCAACCTCTAATGACTGTCAGTCTAGGGGTTTTCTTGACGGGATGCAACCCATCTCGTCCCTATAAGCTGGGCACCCAAACGGCCTTAACGAGGCCACTGACGTGGACATATCGATCAGACTTTAAACTTTTAGATCTGCGTTCAACATTTTATGTCGAATAACTCCCTGGGAGGGAATAGTCTTTTCCCGCTTTAGGGAGACTAAAGCATTCTGCATGTTTCCACGCAGTGGGCATTTGACCCTCCCTCCAGATTCGGTTAAAGAACGATAACACTACCTTTTAGGGCTACATCCGGCATGTGCTTGAGTAATGTGTAACTTATTTGATCAGGCCCGGTGGCAGTACTTTTTTTTAGCTTTAAGAGCTGTTTTTAATTCTAACATTGTTATTGGTTTATTAAATTCTAAATTATCAGTAGTTGGGTGATTTGCTGTTTTAGTATCATTAGTTGGTAGAGAGTTATCTTTCTTAAGTTTCTCAAAAAATTGTTTAGGAAACGTTTTGTTGCTACTGTTTTTACTGAAAGTTTTACTGAGAAGGTCGGCCTTTTGTTTATTAGTAGTTGCTGTTTTATGTTTTTGAAGGACTGTGGAATTAGCGCGTTGTCCTTGAATAGCCTTAATTTTTTTCCACATTTCTCTAATAGATGTTCTATTGTTAATTTCACCGCAAAATGTATGCCAGCTGGCTTGTTTAGCATTGATGATAAGCTTACCTACTTCGTTTTTGGCTATTTTATATTTAGTGTGATAGTCTTGTTTCCCTGTTTTTTTATTAAGTTTACGCATCCTGTTCCTAAAGCCGCATTTGGATTTAATTTCGTCCGTCCACCAGTTAACTGCTCTATTTTTATTGAAGGGTTTAGCTTTAGGAATATTCTTTTCAGCTATTTCTATTATTTTATTAGTAAGTTTATTTGTGGCGTCGTCAATGTTTAGGCTATTTTCTAACTTAATTTTGCTACAGTCGCTTGTAAAGCCAGCCCAGTTAGTTTTATTAAATTTAAATTTAGGTATAAATATTTCTTCTTCTGTATAAGTAGTATTACATTTATAGCTGGTTAGAATGGGGAGGTGGTCGCTATTGAGAGCTTCTAACACCTCCCATTGGGCGTTTGCGCCTATATTGTTAGAGGTGATAGTTAGGTCGATGGCGGATGTGCCCAGATAGTCATGTATAAAAGTAGTACTGCCATCGTTGAGACATACTAGATTGTGTGTATTGATTAATTCCTCTAGTATGTCTCCCTGTGTGCTATGACAATTAAAATCTCCTACAAGAATTAAGTTATTGTTTGAGTTTATGAGTTTATTGTAATCTCTTAACGTTAGTTGATTATGGGCTGTTCCCGGTGGGCTATAACCATTGATGATATCAATAGGCATTTTATCGTTTTGTATAGTAAGTCCTAGGACTTCTAAGTTTTTATTAATAGAATCATATTTAATTTCGGTATGCGGTATGGTATTTTTAATTAGAGTGGCTATTCCACCTCTGGTACTATTTTCTCTATTTTTATAATAATTTGTATATCCTAGAATTTTAAATACTTTAGTCGTTTTTTTTAATTTTATTATTTTTAGTGCCGATTCCTAGCCATGTTTCTTGTAGGCAAATTATATCTGGCTTGATGTTGCTAGTGCTAATGAGTTGAATGAGTTCAGCACCATGTCCCATTGAATGGAGGCCTTTAGCGTTCAATTATCGACTTAAGTTCTTTAATTTGGTTTTGATCACTAGATTTAAGTTTTATCAGCATACGTTGTATTTTTGGTAACTGTTGCTGGTTTAACAAAGACTGGCCTAGTTTCTGTTGTTTTATTAACCTGGTTTTTGCGATTGTTAAGTTGCCTAAGCGCTTTTTGGTAATGGTGGCACTTTGTGTCATGTGCCATGTGATGGCTGAGGCAGTTGGGGCATTGAATCGGGTTGGTGCAGGGGGAGTTTTTGGAGCTTTTAGGATGTTTCTGGCCGCAACGGTGGCATGTGGGGAGGTCTCTATAGTTGCGGCACTTGGCTGCACCATGGCCCCATTGCTGGCAGTGATGGCACTTACTAGGTTTCCTTTCAAATGGAACCAGTGGGTAACGACGACCTTGAATGATGATGTGTTCGTCGGCGTTGATGTGGGCGGTGATAAGTACGTATCCGTTTGACCAAGTAGTGGAGTCTGTGATACCAAGATTGGGGTTGTTGGTTTTGAGGGTGGCTAACGCTGAGTTCTGAGATGGCAATGTGTGCAGTTTGGCTAGCCATTAGTTAGCGGGTGGTGGTGGTGGTAGTGGCAGGAGTTGGGGTTTGGCTGGTAATTTGTGGCTGGCCATTCAAGGTGCCAGTGGTCCTGGTAGGTACCTGTTTGTAAAATGGTCCAGTTCCAGTGGCAGCTGGGGTGGGGGTGGAGATGGTGGGGTTACCTATAACGTGGGGTGGGAGGGGTGTGGAAATGTTAGTGGGTTTGGGGGTGCGGTGGCCATTACCTTTTTGGGCGCTTCAGCTGATTTATCTATTTTTGTTCTTTTGATTGGTTGAGTGGTTTTTTTAGTTTTGGTTTTAATAAAGTTTGCGGAAGTTGGATAATTAATTTGTTTGACTGGGCTTCTGTACTTACGTTTTTTGGTGACGACAGTCTTAAAGGGGGTGACGAGGAAGGCGGGGGCCTTTTTCGCAGTACTCAAGCTAGACTGATGTTTTGCGTTACCTGGTTTACTGGTGGGAGCGTTGGCTTTGGAGACGCCGGTCCGTTCGCTTGGGCGGTCTTGTTGAGGTGCTTTACGGCGGACGTCGTGGCTTCGATGTGGTCCTCTCGTGTAGCCTTGGTTGACGGGCTGTTGTTAGTTTCCCCTTTGTCTGGTTGGGAGGCCTGTGTGGGGTTTTTAGTAACCAAGTTTGCCTTAATGGCTGAGTGGATAGTTTGGCTGCTTTCCCTAGTTTGTTTAAATGGTTGGTTTAGGGCCTGCGTAGTTGTGTCCAGTCTCGGGCCAGCAGCCGTGGCGGTTGTCCCCAGGGCCACTCTAACTGGTACGAGGTGGACCATTGACGTACTTTCTAAATCTAAGTCATACAGTTCATACATTGAATCAAGAGCAATAAGTGTTTCCTCGTCTCCCCTAACAAAAGTGTCGCCATTGTTGATTCGGGTGTGATAAATGATACCAGTGTCCCCCAATCTCTCCGTGGCAACTTGCTGCCAGTAGATGTATTGGTAGAAAGTTGGGTTTTTTCCATTAAAGAGGACTTGACGGAGTCCTTTAATACTATCGCTTTTGGAGTTTTTGTTACGTTTAGTGGAACGGCTTAGTTTTTTTTTTTTTTGCTGGCTAGCGCTTGGTATCTGTTATCTACCGGGATGTCTGGGTTAACGTCTAGCTCCCTATCGCTATCATCTGTGTCTGAGTCCATCTCTTGACTAAGGTTAAGGGGGGCCTTCCTCTTGACTGCGCTCCATGGGGTGGAGGTGTTGTTTGTGCTAGCCGATTTTAGCGCTAGTTTGATGGCGATATCGTTGGCCCTAATTTGGGGGTGGGAAGAGATGAACTCAACGTCCGGGTCGATATGGTTGTTACCTGCCCCAACGCTAGACACCTCCACGTCGGTGCTGCGTGGTTCAGTGGCCCTTACTGCGGCCGCAGCGGTAGTCGTGGGGGTTGGTGGTGGTGGTGGGGGGGGGGCGATCTAGGGGAGTCCGTTACTACACTATCGGTCGCTATCTCAGTTTCAATTTCTACTCTTGTTTCATTAATGCTCTCTGGTATGGTTGGGCTAGGCCCGCTACCTTGTCTGACTTTGGATCTGGAATTAGTGGCTTCCATTGTTGGTTTGATTTGTTTTAGTGCGACTAAATGCGTGAGAACAGTATTGTGGGGATAAGCTAAAAAGTACTCTGCGGTCTATCACAGCGTATATGAAATTCAAGTGATAACAGAAAAATACAAGAAATATAACAAAGGCTATAAGGCGTCTGTATCTTAAATGCATACAACACAACTGCGAAATAACTACAAAGAAAACAAAAGAAAATTAATTAATGGCCTACCTTAATCCTCAGTACAATAGCTGTTCCACGTCTGTGCTAATCTGGGTCTTGGTCCTGAAATGAAACACGTCTTACCGCGACGAGCTCTGGAGTAAAACTGCTTGATGTCATGTGACGTTTATATACTCGATACACCCAGGTACATCTCACTTAGAAAGAGGTGTAGTAGGCATTACTTTTCAACACGAAATGTTTATTACGTTTCAAACTAAAACAGACAACGTCCCCCAATTTTTCAAGTGCCCTCAAAATGTTCAAGTGACCTTTTTGTTTGTAGGAAAATTGTTTTGCACGTAAGTATTTTTAGCTGCATGAAGTTAAGTTATGCCTGTATGCGCAAACTTGCAGATGTGTGTCTGTTTTACTGATTCTCAATGAAGTTCAGTGTTCACCACATTCATTGTTTAACGCGAGTAATGAGTGCCTCAATTGTTCGTGATCAAAGTTGCATAATGATAGCCTAATAGTTTTGGCGTTGAAATTGTATAGATCTTCAAAATTACTAATGGACAATAGGCTCTGTCATTTTTATGTATATCTGCCCTACCTAGACCGAGCCGTCCCTACATGGGCGGATCCAAGGAGGGGGGGGGGACCAGGGGGACGCGTCCCCCCCAAAAAATTGTTCAAGTGCCCTCAAAATGTCCAAGTGCCCTTTTTGTTTGTAGAATTTTTTTTTTTTTAAGTAAACAATAATTATATTGTAGATAAATGAAATCAAGATTTTCGTGTACATGCGCAAGCTTGCAGATATGTGTCTGTGTTATTGAGTCTCAATGGGGCCCCAATGAGGTTCTAACGCGAGTGACGCCAATTTACTTCATTATTGCTAGTATATTATGACGTAGAACTGTAGGAATTCATATTAATTGTAAATATCAAAACTTGTAGTAAGGTGCCCTTTTGACGAGTCAATGTGCCCTTCTTTTTTGGTCCCCCCCTAAAAATATTTCCTGGATCCGCCCATGCCCTATAATAGTGCCCTTTAAAGCTATAATTTACAAGTGCTACTTTCTATCGTGTTTATGTATAACTGCCCTACCTAGACAGAGCCGTCCCTAGAATAGTACCTTATAAAGTTTTAATTTACAAGTTCTTACAAGCGCCCCTTTGTATCGTTTTTATGTGTATCTGGCCAACCTAGACAGAGCCGTCCCTAGAATAGTGCCCTTTAAAAAAAAAAGATCGAAGTCAAAGTTGCTTCAATGGCTTGTTCTCGGGTCCCCCTAATCCGTTCTCCCGCCCCTTGTCATTTCGATGGCGGTCAACGCTAAAATTCACGACTTGGTGATTGAGATCTAAGAGTAACGGATTTGAACTCTTCTAAATTATAATTTTTGTGTTATAAAACTCCAAAAGAGGAACTGATCACTGTCTGAAAATGGGTGATTTTGCTATCAAGATGCCATGAAAAAAAGAAAACATTTTTGGGTATCACAATCGCTCAAAACAGTCTTGGCTACCACAATCGCTCAAAAACTGGAAATGCTTTTTGTTTATTATTTTATTTTGGGTCACTGTAGTTCTACCATCAAAAGGCAGTTTTTTGGGGGGTTTTGTTGGGTTATTTGCCAATTTGTTTAAAACTTAAAAATTCGGTGGGTGACATCTGAGAATAGTTGTCTAGTATATTAGTAATAATACCAGTAGGCTAACTTGGCAACATGCAGATTTCATTATTTATAATGAATAATAAATTGTAGAAAACATTTTCGCGTTTTTTTGAGAAGAAAACAAAAAATACGCGTTCCAAATCAAATGTGTGAAAAGGTCAGGTGTGAAAGGCTGTGCACAATAACGCTTTAAAGGACACGCCCTAGTTGTTAACCATTACGCCGTTGTTTTTCGCTATTAAACCCATTTTTCACAAATAAAATTGCACTTTACTTACCGTTTATTATTTAGAATATACATTTCCATTCACCTGAAGTGTTTTTTGGTAATCCTGGTAATCCTGGTGTTTGTAATACCACAAAATGCATTTTTCGTATTTCATAAAATGCCACGGGCCTCTGAGAAAAAACCGTTGAGCAGACAAGGTCTAATCTATTTTTAGAGGGGATATTCCCTTTCCAATGTCACAGACGTTAGTATATCACGTGGCCGTTATCATTTTGGTTCGGTTTGTTTTCTCGTGCACGGTTCGCGCAATGAACATCCGATTTGTTGTCGTTTGCTTGTTGTTCATTTGTGAGATTTTTCTTCGCAGTTCGTGAACATTTTCAGTAACAATAAAGTTCAGACAAGTAAGTATCTCAATACAAAACGTTACAAACCCTTAAAACCAATAATTTTGCTAAGTCTTACGATATCTGGAGAGGGGATACATCCAGGACAGAACAGTTGGAACATGTCCAGGAGAGGTGAAAGGAACGCACCCCAAGTCTGTGCGCACTCTGTGAAATTTGTCGTGACGTAGGCATTGTTGTGCTTCGAGCGACATCTACCGGTGACATCAGAATACTAACTTTCAAAATTATTTCAAGCAATTGGGACATGGGGATTCCCATGATATTTATCGATATAAAACCTGCTTTTTCACTCCATTTGATAAAAAAGTGATCTAAGTGTGTTACAGGTTTGTAGATTAACCAAATTATAATTTATTTTCGCTGGATGGAACTAGGGCGTGCGGCTTAAAGTTACATTCTCTGGTTACCATATTATAACATCATGTACAAATGTGAAATACAAGCTCAAATGCACTTTCAAAAAAGTCGTGTATGTTCGCTATGAACGGATATCGTCAAACGTATAGGCTTGATTCGTCGCCTGTGCCGCCATAGCTCGGCAAAGCACAAACGACAGCCTGTTGTCAGTTTCAGTTAACACGTACGTTTACCGATTTCAAATTGTAGGGTTCGTCTCAAAAAATTAAAAGAGAAATCTTGCGCTGTACGAAAGACGTTCGGTTGTGGATACGGTACTAGTGTCTTTAGTTAAAACCGGTTTGATCTTGACAACGTATTATGGACAGTCGTACCTTCCTATTTCAGAACTGATATGTTATAAAGTGTTAGTAGAACTTTCAAAGTTTAGTTTGTATACTAGTAACACATTAATCATGTATATATTTTTTAAATAAAATATACTAAAGTAGACAATGAACGTTTTCACTTCTTAATTTTACGTGTTAAAATCGACAAATCCAAATAAATATTATTTCGTTTGAAAAGGGTAAGGTTGGGGGGTGGGGGTGGGGGGGGGTGTTAACGACATCAAAGATAAAGCATATTGATTTAATAATCATCCGATCCCATACAACCGTAAATAAAATGTGTTGAGTGCGTCGTTAAATAAAACATATCATATCCTTCCTTCCATCTGCTGTTGGATGTCTAACATTTGGTAATTTTGACATATAATCTTAGAGAGGAATCGGGTGCATATGCAGGGAGAGGGTATTGGAGGTCGAAACCCTTACTTGCCCAAGCTTAAAAAAAATTGAAATGTCATTTTTGGGGGAGCATGGCCCCATATAAACTTCGCTCAACAGTCTATAACCCCAACCCCGCTGAAATCCCTGCACACGCGCTTTGGAAACCCGCTACATTTTTTTTTTAGCAAGGGATTGTTTATATGTACCATCCCGCAGCCAGGATATCACATACCATGGTATTTTTGTATACCCGGCGATGGGGATCGATCCTAGACTGGCCGCGCATTTCCAAAAAAAACACCTTTTTAGGTCTAAGTAATGAATAAAAATAACATAGAGTCTTGATAAATGTTACGTAAATCGAACACAGTACCCTCTTCCTCTACCCCTAGAGCGTTACGTAATTAGTAACACCCCCTTACACGTAACGCGTATGCCAACAGCTGGCCACTGTAAAAAATTTAAGGCAAATCCCCCACTCACCGACCCCTGGAAAGGCGTTGTACCATACCTCTATGGATACAAATATGTTTTGGAGATATGAGACGACCCCTCAATCAAGACAGTTTTTTTTTTTTTTTTAATTCCTTAATTAGTAATGAAGGCCGACTAATTAAGGAATTTAAAAAAATAAAAATAAAATAAAAATAATAATAATAATAATAATAATAATAATAATAATAATAAAATGAATAAATAATAATATAAAATAAAAAATTGATTTTTCCCCCACCCTCTCCCCGAGGGCTCTAG
>NC_054703.1:12790895-12809991 GCF_016097555.1 Gigantopelta aegis | reverse complement strand
ACCCAAACATATTTACATTAATTCCATAACTGAAAATAGAGGAATGTTTACAGTTAACATTTCTCCACAAATTAGATATGGCTTAATGTACTCGGTGGCGCAGTGGTTAGGCCATCGGTCTACAGGCTGGTAGGTACTGGGTTCGGATCCCAGTCGAGGCATGGGATTTTTTAATCCAGATACCGACTCCAAACCCTGAGTGAGTGCTCCGCAAGGCTCAATGGGTAGGTGTAAACCACTTGCACCGACCAGTGAACCATAACTGGTTCAACAAAGGCCATGGTTTATGCTATCCTGCCTGTGGGAAGTGCAAATAAAAGATCCCTTGCTGCTAATCGGAAAGAGGAGCCCATGTAGTGGCGACAGCGGGTTTCCTCTCAAAATATGTGTGGTCCTTAACCATATGTCTGACGCCATATAACCGTAAATAAAATGTGTTGAGTGCGTTGTTAAATAAAAACATTTCTTTCTTTCTTTGTTTGGTCACGTTTGGTGCCTACTATGTATACCCCAATGACTCATTACAACTGGCCCTTGGTAGGACCTGATACCAGAATGTGAACCCAGTATCTACCGCCCTTCAGTCTGATGGCTTAACTATACTACACCACCGAGACAGCAACTAAGGGAGCTGGATACCTAACAGAAAAAGTTCTGAAAGCTGTTTTTACGGTCCTGGTAAAGAAATTCACAGGGTTGGTACAGGGTCCTTCCGGCCCCTAGAGGAAACATTGAAATATATTCTATGTGACTTACACATTAGTGACTTTAAATATCTTATTAACCAATTAGATATCTTTTCGACATGGCAAGATGACTGGGACGTAGCGGTCATGAGCAAGCAATCATGCTGTCAAACCGGTCCTAACAGTGGCAGTCTTCCTACCGGCGGCGCAGGAAGAGTGAAGTAGTCTTGTGCCGTGCCCACATATTTGACGCATTCATTTATTTTAACCCTCTATAGCGCCCAGGTATTCAATATAAATTCCAAAAATTATCATATTCATTCATTGAACACGTTCATTTTTGAAGTTACATAAGTTAACTTTGCATATATACTTTAATAATGCAGCATATCTGCTACATTGGGCATATAAGGAAAATGTAGCATATATATGCTACATGTTATTAACATTGTAAAATACATTATTATGGCATATATCTGTATCAAAGAGTCCAAGACCATAATGTGAAATAATGTTTCTCAGAAACTTGATAGAAAGTCAGTTGCCTTCGTGACCCTCCAACCTGCCTTGGTGCTCTATTTTTGTTTTACTAAACCGAAGGCAACACCTGCCATGTCCCCCAGACATTGAAATTTTACCCGTGACAGGCATATGCTACAATGGATTGTTCTGAACATGCACGTAAAAACATAAGTCAGGTCATATATACATTATGTTTTGTTAGTGAGATCTAGGTTTGTTAGTAGTAAAGTCTGTTTTATTTAATGACACCGCTAGAGCAGATATTAATAAATTAATCATCGGCTATTAGATGTCAAACATTTGGTAATTCTGACATGTACTGATTAGAGGAAACCCGCTACATTTTTCCATACTCTGACTGTAAGAGAGCTAGACGGACATTTGGACATAAATACGCAAAGCTATGTAATTTTTTGGCAATCGCCAACCACCAAAAAGTAGTCAAAGATTTCCGCTCTAATACCACAACAATCCTGTTTGACGTCAAATACATTTACATCGACAATTTTGAGGAAAGAGTTCCGAATGTTCCCCCAGTATCTATCGATATAAAGAGGGATTTTTTTATGGGGATTATATAGAAAAGAGGGGCATGGTCTTTTGGGGGGAAAGTAAATAAAGAATAAAGAATTAATTTTAAATAAAGAAATTTTCTTTCTTCTTTTATACCTTCCTTTCTTCTACTCACATTCCTTTACTCACATTACTTTCTTCTACTCATGTTAGTTTATTTTAACTGATTAATGACATGTATTACAAACATATTAACATTTTCACTTACCTTGCTTGGATTCGAACTCCAGGTGAGTCTTCAGCTTTATCGATTGCGCTATTGAGGAAGTTGTTTGAAACGGTCAATTTGTTTATGTCTTTCGTATAACATTATTTTAAGGAACCACCCGAACGTTTGCGAAAATATACGATCGTAATAAACAGGTAGAATGTATTATCTCCACTACCATTAATTTTTTTTTAATTTAGCTGTCAACTGAATAAAAGGAAATACATTATTGCGTGCACTTGCATGCATTTCATGAAAAAGGCATCGCATGCATGTATTTTGTGTGGGAGTGTAAGGTAATATAAAGGGTAAGCACTTGTTAATTACACATCATTTGTTTGAAATGGCAGATAAGCGTAATTGTGATAATCCTGATAGCGAAATTGGTAAAAAGAAACGTGGTAAAATCCGCCCTTTGAATTTTCATTCTCTATTCTCAAAGTTAGATACACCTCAAAAGTGCATATCTTTTTGTCAGGACTTTAAATTATTACCCACATTTGTTAAATGTCCTACTTGTGAAGATGAACTAACCAAATTATCTGAAATAAAAAGAAAAAGTATTAAAAGGATAGATTTTAGATTCCAGTGTAACAAGACTTCGTGCCGAAAAAATCGAAATCAAGTACAATTGAGAACTGGAAGCTGGTTCGCTGGATCAAAAATTTCTTTTCAGAAAAGTATATTATTAGCCTATTGTTTTATGAAAAAGTTGAACTACGACGCAATTCATGAAACATCAATTTCTTCAACTGACGACAGTGAGGACGATAGAGTAGGCTACTGACAACATCGCGAGAAACTATCGGTGACTACTACAGTTATTGCCGAGAGGTATGTTCGTATATTGTTGAAGAAAAGACAAGTCGACAAATTGGTGGTGAAGGAAAAGTGGTGGAAATAGACGAAGCCAAATTTAGTAAAAGAAAATTTAACAAAGGTAGACTAGTAGAAGGACAGTGGGTGTTAATTGTGGGGTATTTGCAGAGAAACTCGCCAAGTGTTTTTAGTGTGTGTTCAGAAACGAGATTCAGCAACATTAACTGAAATAATAGAAACTTATGTAGCCCCTGGCACCCACATAATAACCGACTGTTGGAAGGCCTACGATAAATTGGAAGAAAGTTTGAAGAATTATACTCATTCCACTGTGAATCATAGTCAGAATTTTGCAGGTTACCAGGTATGTATAAAAGAAGTATGTTAAGTACGTATATTCACTAATCCTAACCCTAAAGGCTAACCCTAACCCTAAAGCATAAAGCCTAATCCTAACATTATTGTATTTTTAGATCTCAATGCTACCAGTGCTTGCACCAATCTCATAGAGAATACATGGTGGTGTATTAAACGTCAGCTGCCGCGAACTCACACCAGAAGAACTTCATTTGATCTTCATTTAACAGAATACATGTGTAGTACACGTGTATTTTAAGTATATAGGTTTTATGTAACTAATGTTTAATTTCAGGTTCTTAGAGGAGTATGTACCTTTAAGTATGGTATTTAGTATGTATTTCATTAATATATGTCTGAATGTTTGTTTTACCTCAATATATAGGGATATATTTGTATTGTGTTTACCATATTGTTAACGTTTGTGTTTTTAATCCTTGCAGGGTGTGTCTTGTGTATTATGTTTACATGAATAAAAGATGATGCCCTAACCCGTAGCTGGTGTTGTGAACTTTGCTGAACCAAGCTTCACGCACAAAATACCGACTGCTACATTTGGAGCCGACGTAGGGACCACGTTCATCTGAAACTGCGGGATCTTGGACAATTGAAAACCAACGTTTGTTTCTGTGCAGAACTTTCAAGAATGTGTTTCTACAGAACTATTGTGGTACCAGACTCTGATTAATGTGACTCTTGCGCCTGTGTTATCAGTACTGGGTTTTTTTTCATCATTCGGAAAGGATATGTAAGTGCATTTTATTTATTTATCCTTTCACTCTTGTGTATTTTTCCCATTTTTTCCTAGAGCTCTAGAACTACAGTAATGTAATTTATTTCATTGTATTTTTCTACTCATTTTTCAGTTTTACATTGTAAATTATTTTCATTTTTTTTAAAATTCCAATGTTGTTGGTTTTTTGGTGTTTGTTTGTTGTTTTGAACCTTGTGTACCAGTACTACAGCTAATTTAAATTGTGTTGAGTTTTTTGCCCTTATTGTACAGAAATCTAAACCCACTGAGTGTATATTGTTGTTGCATTCAGATTTTCTACATTCATTTTTTTATAAATGTTGGATATACATTTTCTAACATAGATTTCCTTTGTAATGGTTTAAATTATCAAATGGCAGAATAAGTGTCAGGTGAATGATTAAAATAAAACGCTTAAATCCTATTTAGGTAGCCTACGTAAATTAACTAAATTAACTAAACATTAGTATAACAGTTATCTATATTGTATCTAAACATAAAGAGTAATTTAACTTGTTAAATTGCAGTAGGAATTTGACAGTTGACGGGACTGAAGACATGACTTAGCACAACTAACCTCTCATTCCTGTCTATTCTCAAACCTTTGTTTACCTTGGTTTCTACTTCCGCTTCCGGTCTGAAACTTCCTGTTGTGAACTTCCCTTTTATAACTGTACTTTCAGCTGTAACTTCATACAATGTGATCTGTACTTAACATTTTCTTTTTGGATTTGTTTCTAATATTTTATTTCAGGATTGCAATTGAATATAGCTACACGTATCAATTAGATTTAAAAATTAAGCATTGTTGATAATTTACATTATCACGTTTTAGTTTATTGATTGCATTACTTTTCAGCAATTGACTGGGGAATTAGAGTCGAAACCAGCCACACATGAGTCGTACTTTACGCATTGAGAAATAATCCATTTGTTTTCAAAACTTACTTTGATTTCAGTGTGATTTTCAGCCATATTGCTTTTGTACTTTGCTGTTATAAGGTTTCACTCATTTATTTAATCTACTTACTTCATACTTTGTGGAATTGAACTTAGGCAATTATTTTGTTTGTATTTTTCACATTGTTTTATGAACATGAACATGTTGAATTAATCTGGTGATATTTTCTGGAGTTGACTATACTTACTGTCTGCTGTTTGTCCAGAAACTTAGTATTTGTTTTTGTATTCTATATAACTTGGCTGGTAATCATAATGGAATTGAGTTCAGAAGAGTTAGAGAATATGAGTGCTTTGTTTCGGAAAATGGGAATGTCTCCAAAAGACGATAATCCTGAGGATTTTAAAGAATGGTTATCCGAGACAGCACATCAATATAAACCCAAGAGGGAACAGGAAGGATCTACTGAGAAATCTTTCTTTGATTCAACTACCAAACCTGGACCTGTTGCATACCAGTCTTTTCCTAGACTCCCGTTGTTTAGTGGTGAGTCAGGAAAAGATGCTGAATATGACATCTGGAGATACGAGGTGGATTGTCTCATTGAAGCTAGGACTCATTCCTATGAACAGACCTTGCAATCTGTAAGGAAGTCACTGAAAGGAGAAGCTGCAATGATGGCGATGAAGCTTGGTACCAAGGCATCCATGTTTGAACTTCTTGGAAAGATGAAAAGTGCTTTTGGGACACTTAGATGTACTTCTTCTCTTCTTTCCGAATTCTACAGCTCCAGTCAAGGAGAGGGTGAGGATGTTGCTGCTTGGAGTAGACGACTGGAACATCTTCTATTTCAGTTGTCAGAACAGAAATCCATTTCCTCTTATGAACAGAACGAAATGTTGATAACAAGATTGTCGGATGGACTTAATCCATCATTGAAAAGTTTAGCAGGTTTTAAGTATGAGACTCTTCATGATTTTGATGAGTTGAGACTTTACTTGCGTGAGGTTGAGTTTGATTTAGATAGAAGCAAGGCACAGAGAGCAAAGGGTAACACCAGATCTGCATCAGTAAAGATGGCTGCGACTCCTGATTGCACACATTCAGAAGTTTCAGAACTGAAGTCTATGATCCGAGACATGCACACCGAGATATCCGACATGAAACAGAATCAGGAGTGGGTCATGGGACAAGTTTGTCAACATACAGCTGCCCCGTTGCATCAGAGGTCATCACGTGATGAAAATCATGGCCATTTCACAGGCAGAAGTAATTATCGTGTCTGTGGACAAGGTTTTCAAAATTTGTCAACTGATTTTTCTGGTAGAGGTGACAGATCCTTTGGAAGATTCCCATAGAACATGGATGAACATCATCAACCTGCTGCATCAGCTGAACGGGAAACACCGACAACTCAGATTGATCATCCTACCTCTGATACTGAACCTGTTTGCTGGAGATGTGGCTATCCCGGCCATTTATCTTATGGATGTCGTGTTAGATTGGATCATTGCAGACATCCTTTATACTATCACAGGCCTATGGGAAGGGGGCTTCCATAGGTGAATGTCAGCACCCCACGGAGATTCCTGACGGTTTAGTTGGTGATCCCAATGAAGTATATATTCAGGTGGAGAATATTTCTGTTTGTGCTTTGTTGGACACTGGTGCTAATGTTTCAATCATGTCTAAATCGTTTTATGATCAAAACCTGTCACACATACCTCTAGAGCCTTTGGATAACATGTTGAATATTGAAAGTGCTGGTGGTGATTTCTTACCTTATACAGGATTTGTGAAAGTTTACATTTCATTATCAGGCTGTGGAATAGATGATCAAGGAAAGTGTTGTTTACTCCTAGTCATTCCTGACACAAGGTACAACGCAAGAGTTCCAGTTCTTCTAGGTACGAATATCTTATCTCGTTTCTTGGATGACTGCAGAACGACGAATGGGACCAGATTCTTACAGAAAGCAGACTTACACACACCTTGGTATTTAGCTTTCAGAAGTATTGTGCTACAGGAGAGGGAACTTATCAAGAATGATGGACGATTAGCTTTAGTCAGGAGTGCCGAGTTGCAGAACATCATTATACCTGGTAACAGCACTGCAGTGATCAAAGGACAGTTGAGCAGACAAATTGATTATCATCGGGTTTGTGCCATACTTCAATCAACCCCACGTTCAACTTTGACAGGTAATCTGGACATCACACCAACTGTAGTGAGTTACAACTGTACAAATGTAGATGAAGTTGAGGTTCATGTATCCAATGTCACCACCCACACTGTTGTTGTTGCTCCCAAAGCTTTACTGTGTGAACGTCAGCCTGTTACTATTCATGATTTGCCGGTTGGTGAATCAATGGATTCGCAAAGTATCTTGGAGCAGGTTGAAGTTGACACTGACAATCTTTCCACAGAACAAGTACAAGAAGGAGTTGATGTCATTCTGAAGTACCAGGATTTGTTTTCGAAGAGTGACAGTGATCTTGGTCACACAACCCAGGTGAAGCACCAAATTAACTTGGACTACGACTTAGCATTTAAGCAACAACATCGACGCATTCCACCGGCAATGTATGAAGAAGTCCGAAGTCATCTTAGAGATCTTCTTTCTGCAGGGGTGATCCGACCTTCACATAGCCCCTGGGCATCCAACGTTGTTCTTGCTAAGAAGAAAGATGGTTCTCTTCGGATGTGCATAGACTACCGCCAGCTCAACAGCCGAACCATCAAGGACTCTTATGCACTTCCTTGAATTGAAGAGTTACTTGACTGCTTAGGTGGTAACACTTATTTTTCAGTTTTAGACATGAAGAGTGGATATCACCAGGTGGAACTTGAAGAAAACCACAAGAAAAAAACAGCATTTACAGTCGGGCCTTTAGGTTTCTTCGAATACAACAGAATGCCATTCGGATTGTCAAATGCACCCGCTACCTACCAACATTTGATGGAACAGTGTTTGGAAGGACTAAATCTGAATATCTGTCTGGTGTATATTGATGATTTGATAGTTTTCTCAAAGTCTTTTGAGGAGCATACAGAGAGACTACAGCAAGTATTCAAGCGACTTACTGAATGTGGCCTGAAACTAGCTCCGAAGAAGTGTAAGTTCTTCAAACGCAAGGTAAAGTATGTTGGTCATGTCGTTTCTGCTGAAGGTATTGAAGCAGACCCAGCAAAGATAGAGAAGATTCAACACTGGCCAACACCCACTACACCAGAACAGGTACGACAGTTTCTTGGGTTTGCTGGTTATTACCGGAAGTTTGTCAAGGATTTTTCCAAAATAGCCAGACCTTTATCACAGCTGATGCCCAAGACTGCATCCAGGAAATACAGACACAAGAAGCCCGTACATAGCACCACGTGGACATGGGGCTCTAAACAAGATGAAGCTTTCAGGACTTTGATAACCTATTTGTCAACACCACCTGTTTTGGGCTATCCAGATTATTCCATGCCGTTTGAATTGCATACTGATGCTAGCAACCATGGACTTGGTGCCGTTCTATATCAGAAACAAGATGGTAAGATGAGGGTTATTTCTTATGCCAGCAGGGGTTTGAATTCTTCTGAAAAGAATTATTCAGTTGGAATTTTTGTGTTTAAAGTGGTCAATTTCTGCGAAATTCCACGATTATTTGTATGGTCATAACTTTGTGGTCATGACTGACAATAACCTGTTAACCTATGTTTTGACAAGTGCTCGTCTTGATGCTACAGGTCATCGGTGGTTAGCTTCTTTAGCTTGTTACAACTTTTCAGTTGAGTACAGACCTGGCAGAGCTAATACAGATGCAGATGTTCTGTCTAGGTTGCCCAATGACCAGGATGGAATACAGATGGAGCAGATACCCCTGGAATCCGTGACTGCTATCTGCAATTTGGTCCATGTATCCAACCACGTAGAGAGCTTGTGTTTGTCAGAAGCTGTTGTTGATACACAGGACGTGGAATTAACCGATGAAAGGTGTACCATGAATGCCAACGAATGGATACAGTCACAAAACAGAGATCCAGATCTGAAAGTAGTCATTACAAATCTGCAGAACAACACCAGACCCGACAGAACCCAGTATATTGGAAATGGAGAAATAACAGCACTCTTGAAGAACTTCAGCCATTTCCAGTTGAGACATGGAGTGTTATATAGGATTACCAAACATGATGGTAATGAAGTTGCACAGTTGGTGTTACCTTCTGCAAGTCGATTCTCAGCATTATACAGTCTTCACAACAATGTTGGTCATCCAGGAAGGGATCGGACACTTTCACTGTTAAACTTAAAGGAGAGATTTTACTGGCCTGGTATGACGAAAGATGTCCAGAACCATATAGAGTCATGTGATCGATGTGTGAAGCGCAAGACATCAACTGCATCAAGAGCACCACTGGTAAGTATTGAGACATCACAACCACTTGAACTCGTCTGCATGGATTTTCTTGCTCTTGAGCCATCCAAAGGAGGTCAACAGTATGTACTTGTTGTGACAGACCATTTTTACCCGGTATGCACAGGCACTTATCCGAGTAAGAACATGTCAGCAAAGACTACTGCTGAATTGTTTTTCAATAACTTTGTTGTCCACTACGGCCTTCCAAAGAGAATTCACTCGGACAAGGGAGCCAATTTTGTTGGAAAACTTATGACGGAACTGTGTAACCTGTTGAACATCGACAAGTCATCTACGACACCTTACCATCCAATGGGCAATGGCATGTGCGAACGGTTCAACAGGACACTTTGTGATATGCTAGGAACTTTGGATTCCAACTCCAAGAAAGACTGGAAAACTCATATTGGACCACTGGTACATGCTTACAATTGTACACGACATGAAACCACTGGTTGGTCTCCATATTTTCTTATGTTTGGCAGGCATCCAAGACTTCCTGTTGACTTAGCTTTTGGACTTGACATTGAACCAAGCAAGCCAAGGTCGGTGTTGAAGTACACCAAGTCACTACAGAACAGATTGAAGAGTGCCTATGACCTAGCAGCGGAACAGGTCAAGAGGTCACAGTCCCGTCAAAAGAAGTACTATGACCATAAAGCCAGAGCTGCTATTTTATCTATAGCTGATAGGGTTTTGGTTAAAGTTGTAACTTTTGAAGGGAGACATAAGTTGGCAGATAAGTGGGAAGATGATGTATATGTTATCCTTGACCAACCCAATCCTTCAATTCCAGTTTTTGTTGTTGGTAAAGAAAATGGGGAGGGGAGGAAAAGGACATTACATCGTAATCTTTTACTTCCCATAGGTGCTATCTTAGGTCACGGCTTACCTACACCTAAGCCACGACGGAACATCCAGAATCCGACACCTGTTCCAAGGACACGACAACGACGTCAAACCCATTTTTCGGGGTCAGAGAGTGAAGATGAAGAATTTCTTCTGATACCTGTTGCTTCATCAGGATATCCGTCAGATTCAGCTGCTCATTCAGCTGATGGGCCATCTGAGGATAATGATGATCATAAGGAAGATGAAGATGATGATGAGGTAGAACAGGATACTGAAGAAGGATCCGATGAGAATAGTTCAGAGGATGAACAGGAAGAACTTTCCTCAAACCCAAATATCTCTGACCAGACTTCCCTGAAGACCGTCAATCCAACTGATGTTTTGGATGAACTCCCAGAACCAGATCCAGTTGAGCTTGATGAGACGTCTCGACATTCACTTTCACCACCTTCTCCAGCTCCAAGGAGATCAAACCGAGACCGGCGGAAACCAAGGTGGATGACAAGTGAAGACTATGTTATGTCAGCAACAGTTCAGCAAGACTGGGTTGCTAGAGCTGATTATGTAACTTCACTTATTTCCCAGGGTCTACTTCCCAATGAAGCTGTGGTACATGATGCACTTCTTCAGCATATTTTAGGTAAATGATGAGGACATCATTTCACGGTGTGGGGAAGTATGTAGTACACGTGTATTTTAAGTATATAGGTTTTATGTAACTAATGTTTAATTTCAGGTTCTTAGAGGAGTATGTACCTTTAAGTATGGTATTTAGTATGTATTTCATTAATATATGCCTGAATGTTTGTTTTACCTCAATAGGGATATATTTGTATTGTTTTTACCATATTGTTAACGTTTGTGTTTTTAATCCTTGCAGGGTGTGTCTTGTGTATTATGTTTACATGAATAAAAGATGATGCCCTAACCAGTAGCTGGTGTGAACTTTGTTGAACCTAGCTTCACGCACAAAATACCGACTGCTACACATGTATCGCTGTTTAAGGAAAGACTGACATAGCACAACTATATCCTTGTTACGGTTAGGTTTTTTTGACAATACAATTATACTTAGAGAATCAATGTAAAACAAAATGGACGCCGCTATTAAATAACAGGAGACGCTTCTTGTGGTTTTTATGATTTCATAGTCATTGTGAGTACATAGTAATAATAATTTTAATGTATAATGTTCTCTTTAACTATTATTAATAATCGAATGAACCAAAATATTGTATTACAAAAAATATAGGTATACATAATTTAGATGCGGAAAATACGGAACTTTTGCCAAATATTGTATAAAATAGTACATTTTAATTCATTTAAAAAAATATTTATGGAGTCTTGGGTATTTTGGTGGTGTCTTTGTGTGTCTTGGTGGTATTCTGGGGTATCTTGGGGTAAACAGACCGGTCCGAGCCCGTGTTCTATTTCGAGTATCAGATATTAAAAAACTAACATTCGCCCAGAACGAAATGATTGTTTGTCGGCAAAAATAGGCAACGTGTAAATATTATAAAGTAATTCACGAACCTCTAGATATATCTCAGCACTGTTTCTAATATGTCAGTGAAAAACGTACAAAATTCTTCTAATAAAGTGAACAAACCTCGAGACATCGCAAAGGAAACTGCACTGAGCGGATTCCAGCAACCAATTACGCTAGCAGGCACACATGGCGACGTCCTAAACACCGGACTCGTACACCTTTCCACTTTTACCTGTATTTCCTACACATTTAAACTCACTATTCTTACTATTTACTATAACTTAAAATTTTTACAGACTATCTTTATATAAACAAAACACCCGCACAAAAACAAACAACCAAAACTAATTTTCATAGTCTTATGATTTCCAATATCTGTATAACTAGCATATACAACATAATCGTTTTTATTAAGCATTTAAAAAAAAAAAAAAATCTTAAGTATCACTATAAAAGTCTTTCTGTACTACGGCAAGATGGGGGTGTCCAGCTAGTTTTGTATAGACCACACCCCGTCACACATTATAAAAGGGGGATGAAATTATTACTTATATACAAAAAAACAACAAAAAAACGTACCGGTATTTATCGGCCAATATATAATAAGAATCAAGTAGCCTTTTGTCCTTATACTTATTTGTACACCTTATTTTCTTCTCTCTCATATACAAACGTGTACCTCTAGTTCTGTCATGCTGCTGTTATTACTTTGAAACCTGCATTGTTAAAGAGACATTCCTGAGTTTGCTCCATTGTAAGATGTTTTCGACTAATAAAATATTTGTACGATTAAACTTACACATTAAATATATTTTCTTGTTTAGAATATCAGTGTTTGTATATTCAATGTGTTTTTGGTTGTCTTAATATTTGTAAGAAGCCCAAACTGGATTTTGTCTTCAAATAATTTCGTACGTACGAAAAAAGCTTTTTTAGGATATAAAATGAAATTTAACCTAGTACAAATATTAAAACAATCAGAAACACGTTTAATATACAGCGACTAATGCTTTATGCATAACAATATATCTGATATGTAATTACAGTCGTCAAAATGTCTCTGTTAGTCGATAACATCTTTAAAATTGCAGCAAACTCAGGAATGTCCCTTTATAGGCTTTAATAAGGCTATTGAGTTAATAATGGCTTGTTTATCAGTCATGTACGTTGTCATTGACCATATACATTATTAGCTTTATCAACTTAGTAATGGCGTCATTGCAAATTATTACAGTTAATTGGCAGGGTTTGTGAAATCCAGAGAAACGAAGAGATGTATTTAATTATTTCAAACAAAAACAATTTCATATACTCTGTCAAAAAAGAAACGCATAGGCGAAATATTCATTGAATTATCTCTTTAAAGCTGCAGTGTCTGGAATAGTTTTATTATTTAAGCATTTAGAATAGATGATCCAGTTCTGTTTGGTACACAAAAGGCCCACCACATTGTTGTAGTTTCGCAATGCTCGCTTATCTATATTATCTAGGTCAACTGCAAACCCAATGGCTAGCTTGTTTTTCTTCACTTAGCGGGACGCCAGTAGAACTGGAAATTTACGCGATTTGCGCAGGCGCTGAGCTTCTCACGTGATTTTGAACACATTTAACTGTCTTGATTGAGGGGTCGTCTCATACCTCCAAAATATATTTATATCCATAGAGGTATGGTACAATACCTTTCCAGGGGTCGGTGGGGGATTTGCCTTGAAATTTTGACAGTGACCAGCGGTTGGCATACGCGTTACATGTAAGGGGGTGTTAATAATTACGTAACGCTCTAGGGGTAGACGATGAGGGCGGTATGTTCGATATACGTAACATTTAATATGAAGACTATATGTTATTTCTATTCATTACTTAGACCTAAAAATGTGGGTTTTTTTTTTTTTAATGCGCGGTCGGTCTAGGATCGATCCCCATCGGCGGAATGTGGTTTCGATTCGGCAGGCTTAGTCTTGGCATCTTGTAACTCGTCTACGTCGAAATGGAAATAAGGCATCATTGCGAGCATTGCTTCTTTAAATGCCCATCACTACGCCAATCTTTCCCCCGAGTTTCACGTGGATTCGCCAAAATCTGACCATTTCACGCCGATTTCCTGCAATTGTCGCACAACGTGCGTTAAAAATCTTTTAGGGTGCATTTGGGCATGCTATCCCATTCCAGGAACATTAACAAATATGGTCATTCAGCAACATTGTTAAAAAACTATATTTTTTTAAAAAAAAATCACTTTTCTTCTTTCCCTATCACCTATACGTTTCTTTTTTGACAGAGTATATTTATTGTCTGCAAGATACACATTTCATTTCTGAACTGTAGCCATATATTCAAACTCAGTGGGGATTTATGTAGTTCATATTTAGGGAAATCTAAGGGCGTGGCTATTTTGTTTAATAATACTTTTGAATATGAAATACATAAAATGAAATCTGATCATGCAGGTAATTTCATAATAATAGATATAACTATAGAAGTAGGGAGGATTACACTTGTAAATATCTATGGACCAAACGAAGATAATCCCAATTTTTATAAAAAATATTTTTGACCATATAGAAGATTTTCAAAATGAAAACTTTATTATTTGTGGAGATTTTAATATAGCATTAAATCATGATTTGGACACTGGAAACTATATACATATAAATAACTCAAGAGCCAGAAAATGTATATTAGAACATTTTGAGAAATTTTGTTTTAAAGGGACATACCCTAGTTTTTAAACGCTAAGGAATATTTTTGACTATTAGAGCCGTTTTTCAACTGAAATCATATTTTACTTAGATTGTATTGCTTCGATTATGCTTTTGGTCATCATGGAGGTTTTAATATCACAAAATGCATTTCTCATATTTAAAAAACGCACGTGCGTCTGAGAAGTAACAGTTATGGAATCAAGTTTTAGTCTATTTTTAGAGGGTATTTCACCATTTCAAAGTCACAAACTCATGTTTCACTCAATTGTAACTTTATCCAAATGTGTTAAAAGTTTGTAGATTAACTAAATTTAGTGTTAATTTTCACGGGTTGAAACTAGGGTCTGTTCCTTTAAAGATCCATTCAGAGAACTAAACCCTAACTTGAGGAAATATACTTGGACTAAAAAAAATCCACTTGAACAAGCGAGGTTGGATTTTTATCTTGTATCTGAAAATGTCATGGCTAACATAAATAAGGTAATGTTTGACAGTAGTTATCGATCTGATCATTCAGGTGTGGTACTGCAATTAAAGTTCTGTCATTTCCAAAGAGGTAGATGGTTATGGAAATTTAATAACTCGTTACTAAGAGATAAAAACTATATTAATATCATTAAAGAGACAGTTAGAGATATCAAAAGTCAGTATGCCGTACCTGTTTATATAATTTAGAGTACATTAGCAATATTCCTAACAAAAATATTCAATTGACCATTAATGATCAGCTCTTCCTAGAAACTCTATTAATGGAAATACGCGGGAAAACAATATCATATTCAGCTTTTAAAAAGAAAACAGAAAATATACTAGAGTTAATTGAAGAAATAAAACAATTAGAAGATGAAAACCAGATTAACTCAGAAATATAAGAACAAAAACGGAAAGAATTAATAGAATTAAGAAAAAACACACTAAAAGGCAAATTTGTCAGATCAAGAGCGAAATGGATCGAAGGAGGAGAAACACCTACTAAATACTTTTGTAACATGGAATTACAGAACTATACTAGTAAGCTAATTTCTAGAATAGAGTTAGGTAATTGACAAATAATAACCAATCAAAATGTGTTGAGTGAGTCGTTAAATAAAACATTCCTTTCGTTATATATAGTAGTGTAGTATGTAATGCTAGTTTAAATATATACTTATTTTCATACTTATATCCAATTAAGGTTCAAGCACGCCGTCTTGGGCACACATCTCAGCTATATGGGCTGGCTGTCCAGGACAGTGGGTTAGTTGTTAGTGGTTAATAAGATAAAAAAACAGAGTGTAGTTTTCTTACACTTACTCATCGAGTCGTTAAATTTCGCTCTGGGTGGAAGCTGGTAGCGGGCTACGAACCCAGTACCTACCACCCTTACGTCCAATTGCTTAACCACGACACCACCGAGGCCGGTTTCAGTGTACGACGTTGGAGATCCCGTCGTAGATTTACCAATCGTAGGGGTGACCTAAGCACACTCTTAATCACTACAATGAAACCGATTGCAAGACAATAATCACAGTCCGCATATCATCGTACCTATATGGTCCGAACCACAGGTCAAATGCATTCCTCGTGACCGTTTCCTTTCTCATAAGCCGGTTGTTGTTTGGTAGGTTTATTCACTATTAGAAAAGTTTTCCACGTTTTTCGTTTATAAATTAGAAACAGTGCACAGTTTTATCCTGAGCTTTATGTGTATTACTTTATAACTTGTACGTTTTGCCTATTTTTGATAACATTCAATTTACATTCGCCAAATGTTTAGTCTTAATATCCGATACGCGAAATAGATCACGGACTCGAACTCTCATTGTTGTGACACCCCGGTTCGTTCGGTGAAATTAGGTCAGTTGCGGCCATGTCATGTCATAGGGTTTTACGTGCACATTCAGAACAAACAGTTGTAGCGTACGGCTGTCGTGGGCACAAGATACCAGCCTTGGCCCAATTCCTTCGTCCCCGGGACAAGGAAAACCACGACAGGAAGGGGAGGGGACGAGGAGGGACCCGCCTGCACTGGCAGGTGGGACAAGGGAGCACCAGGGCAAAACAGTGGGAAAACCGATGGAAAAACAGGTCAAAGCAGGCGGACTTGGTAGTTTTTATATGGGGTAAGCCGGTTCGGTCAGGTTTATTCACGTTAATCAAAGGTGGTGGTCCTAATCTTTATGCTAGTGTATTGGAATTTGAATGGAGCAGTTTAAATGCCAAAGAAAAGGGTGCGCAATTTTGATTGAGGGAATTTGACGCAATTTTGAACGGTCGGTCGAAAGGTAAATGGCCGAGCTAATATAGGTTTTGATATTAGTGTAGCTCGTTAATTTTAGACCTTTACGATGCTGTGGTGTCTCCCTAGGTTACCCATAGTTGCGGCCATTTTAGCTTGCCATTTTTATAGCCCGAGAACTCCTTTTACGAATCAGGTCAGGTCAGGTCAGGTCAGGTCAGAGGGTTTTACGTGCACACTCCGAGCAAGCTGTTGTAGTGCACGTCTGTCATGGGGACAGGTGCCCGCCTTGCTAGAGAACACCAGCAGGTACTGGGCGGGATGGGGGGGGGGGGGGGGGGGGGGAGGGGAATGGAGTAGTTTTGATGTTATGAAAGTCCCGTAGGATTAAGCCCCAAAAAAAGAAGAAAAAAAAAGAGAAAAAGATTGCAGTTTTAATAAATGAATTTGGGCGCTTTTTTGAACGGTTTGCCGACAAACGTAAAATTTAAAACTTAGAATAGCAGTGGCGGATCCAGAAAATTTATGGGGGGGGGGTTGACATGAGGCGGAATGCCAATGGAAGTTTGGAGGAGGTTTGGAGGAAATCGTAAAAAAAAGAAGAAAATTAATATATAATAAAATTATAACTGTCGCAAAATTCATAGGGGGTCCTGCCCCACCCCTCGCCTAGATCTGCCTCTGAAATGTATTACACCAAAAACATTTAAATAATAGATGTCTTGATGAGATATAAGACGTTGTCAAAAGGAATATTGGCATTTTATTTCTGTTTACAATTATAATTCGTTAACACCTTAGGCGCGGATTCACGGGATACTCATTTTCGATTAGCAGCAAGGGTTCTTCTATGTGCACCATCCTACAGACAAGATAGTACATACCACGGCCTTTGATATACCAGTCGTGGTGCACTGTCTGGAACGAGAAATAACCCAATGGGCCCACCGACGGGGATCGATCCCAGACTGACTGTACATCGAGCGAGCGCTTTACCACTGGGCTACGTCCCGCCCCTTTGGGTACAGTAATGCTTGCACTAAGCTTACATACGACTCTTCAAAATACCCCCCCCCCCCCCCCCCCCCCCCCCCCCCCCCCCGCACCCGTCGTGTTGCGTTAACATTAGAACAAAGAGTTGATGTTTTGTTTCGTTTTTGTGACGTCCGGTGCGAAGTGGCGAAGTGATGTCAACTCCGTCCATCTCCTCTATGCACAGTGTAAACAAACGCTCTAATTTACGACAAGGCGCTTCGCTTTCATCAACCTGACTTGTAAAACAACATAAATGACTTGATAGTATAATAAACTATTTAACTAAATATATTTCGATTTGCATCAATAGAACGAAATGGAGTTATAGTATTTTTATTTTTCTATAAAATCCAAAGAAAAAATGCATATTATTAGGCCTATTGGTAGGGTACGTTCAAGCAAAAACGACCACTCACGATACCCAAGTGATACTTTTCTTTTCTTTGGGACGACGTAATTGGTTAGTTTTGTGATTTTAGATGGGAAAGTCTACTTAATCAAGGGTTTTACAGAATTACTGACAGTAATAAAGCAGGATGGCTGATAATGTCCAATACGATTTGAAGGGTATCCGAGCGATTATCACACAATACCCTGTGATCTTAATACAAGAGGCACGTCTTTTTAGTGTGTCTAGACACAGTGTCGGGACCGTCTACATATACACCTGCCAATCAGGAACCACAGGTACAGGCCACGGAAAGAGAAGACCAATTAACCAAGAAAACACTCCGATTATTATTTCAGTACATGGGTTAATTTATGTACAAAACATAATACAGTTATTTCAACATTTTGACAATGGTGGTTTATTTTGTATTGAAAAATAATATATAATTGTTGCTGGCTTACTGGGATGGGTATTAGTACAGAACATTGCAATGCATCCACAAAAATCAGGTATGTTTTGTTTCTTCAGTTCGAAGACGAATTCCTGACGTGACACGTTAGGTATTACGTAACCACCAGCTCGCCAGAGGGCGTATTCACTGAGATGGTACAAAATGGCTGCGCCTATTATATATAATAGCCGTCACATTTAACCGTTTTATAAATTAACTGTATGATTATACTTGTTGATATTAAGCAATAATGTGCATTATATATCGTTGAATATGCATACCAGGCCAAATGCCTTAATTGTCCCCTCCTTTAAGATAGCTGACCACTTTGGTGTGGGCGGTGCCGATGATGATGATGTTACCGACGATGATGATAATAACACTCAAAAGCCGAACGTGTGTACTATGGCAGAAGCTGAACGGTATATAAATTACATGATAGAGTTTGGACTGGCTGACAACACGCGCAGCATATTAGTACTTTCGGCGTCAATGAATATGGAAGAATATGTTGCACCAATGCTGCAGAATGCAGTGGAAATCAATCAAAGATCAATGACCTTTTTTAGGCGTTTTTACTTACTGTATGTAACGGCCACCTGTACCAAACGGCCACTTTTGCCAGGTCCCCAGAGTGACCGTTATATACATGTTCGACTGTATTAATATAAACAATGTTGGAGCCAGTAGGATCGATCCCCGTTGGTGAGACCATTGGACTATTAAATG
>NC_054703.1:12721169-12790695 GCF_016097555.1 Gigantopelta aegis | reverse complement strand
AGAAAAACAACCCGAGCGCAAGTGGGGATAATAACTGCTGAAAAATACTAACCTGACCAACCTGATTGGTATTCAGTCGGCCACACTCCTCACGGACTTCTGCCGCCACATTTAAAAACGGTTGGCAAGACACTTATTGTATTTCCCTCGTAGCAATGAGACAAAACGTTCCTGATATTCATATGATAAGTTAGATCATGGCTGTTAATGTAATTAGTAAGAGGGATATAATCAGAATCTTAACTGAATATAAGAACCAAGTGTAAAATATGAAAAGAGGATTTTTAGACCGACTGAAAACCAGGAACGATACATAACCCTTCGCACGACCATCGCCTAGCTTATTGCCCCTTCATATGCGCGGAATTTACGTACAGTCTAGAATTGTAAGCACCGGAGAGATCATCAATTTTAAGAGGTGTACCATTACCTTCAACTAGTGTTTGCTTCCACCAAACATGCGCTCTATCCCATACACACACACAAACATCTTTTGGGGGTTGCGATTTAGATTGTAGTTTCCAAAGGACGGTTTACCTCAACCTCAATCAGATTAAAATGGGAACTGACAAAAGAACATACAATGCTTAGACCAATGAAGAAAAACCATAACATAAAAAAACAACCCAAAGTAACAATACACATGGATTGCGCCTTCCCGAGGTAAAAAAAACCAAATACGTTAAGAAACCCTGTAGCAGGCACATGCTTATCTACATTAAAACTGTGAAGGACGTCTAGGATATACCGATATAAAGATGATATTTCATTTTAAGTTCCTTTAGTATTCCCTAATACCCCATAAACTCTGTACATGTTAACTTAAGATGGGTAATAAATTATGCAAATGTTCGAACAATTAAATCCCTCCATGGTAAAACTCTGGCAGTATATCCACCCTACGGCACTTAACATAGAGTGGTAATCCCACCCTGTATCATGACACCCAGTTTATTTATTACCATCACAAATTCACATTACAATAGCGAAAAAATAGTTCATTTATATGACACAAGAGATCCAGTTTACTCTGGAATAAAACTACCGATAGGACAGACAAAAAAAACTAAAAATATCAATAGACCTCACCCTGTTCCCCCTAAAACTAGCTTAACTGTCTGATAACAACCCACTTGATCTAATTCATGATAGTATGTGTTCATTCCCCAAAAATTGGCCCACCAGATGCACCCCCCCCCCCCCCCCCGACAAATACCTTTTAGCTGTAATTTCTTGCGATTTATGAAAGTAACCCCTCCCTCAGAAACCTCTTACCCAACTCCAAGTTCAGGCATGAAACGCCTATGCAGAATATTTCTGCCAATGCATTCCCAGTCCTGTAGCTCCACGACGGTAAGACGTGTTTGTTTCGCTGGTGCCACACTGCACTTTGCTTTCATGTCCTCGACTTGGGGATCCTTCATTTTGTTGTTTTTGTCAGCGAAATTTAGTTTTTCTACTGGGATGTATGCGGGCCATTGGAACTGATAGAACGCTGTGAACGCTTCTTCGTTTTCGGGGGGACAGTCTGCCCACCAGGTTGGAATTCTGTTTTTTTTAGCGAGATTCCCTCGCCTCCGCGTCATTTCTTCCGTTCTAACTATGTTGAACTTGTTTTTTTGCATGACTCGTATGACGGCCATTCTGCAGAACGCCACGGTTTGTTCGCGTTTAGTCTCTACATGTCTCGAGCCTGTCCTAGCAGCACTGGAAGATTGACCGCCCACTCTAAGAAGAAATAGGAAGCGGGGTCGGGCCCTACTACCTCTTTTTCTAGACTGTTATTTGCTTTATAGTGATACCATCTCGTATCCTCCGGAGTCGGGCCCCGTCCGCACCACTATAACCAACCCATTACGAATGGACTATAACCCTAGTCTGATACTCTCTCCTCGTTCAGGACGGATCCGGCTTCTCAAGATCTGTATTTCAGCACAGCACTACCCTTCGACTGTCAAATCTAGGGGTTTTTCTTGACGGGAGGGCAACCCACTCTCGTCACTATAAGCTGTGCCCCAAACGGCCTTAACGAGGGGCCACTCACGTGGCACTATCGATCGGACTAACTTAACTTTTAGATCTGCGTTCAAAAGATTATGTCGAAATTACTTACTTCTTTTGTTTTTGTTAATTAATTATAAATATTGTCCGATCCCCTCTCCTTCTTTTTCTTATTTAATTTTGGACCGTCCTCTTAAAATGCTCCAAATTAATATAAACTATTATTCGGAGCCCGAGCAGCAGCAGCAATTATTTTTATTTTTGGCTTGTAAGTTGTTTTTTTTTTAAATTTTATTCTATTAACTTTTTTACTAATTTGCTATTTTTCAAAATTCTGCAATTTTTCAACTCTACTCCCCCTCCCCCCTCCATCCCGAGTCAGGTCACCGATCTTATCGGAGGTCGGACTCGGGATGGGCGTGTTCGAAACCCTAGTGGTATATGGGCACGTTAAACAAGTTATCATCATCATCATCTGCCAATGTCACATGTCTGAACCGGAGCCGCGGAAATACTTTCATAATGACAATCCTTTCTACCCCCCACCCCCACAACTTACTGATGAAACCCCTCTTCAACTGAACCTGAAAAATCGCCCCTGGTCCCACCCCAAACTATCCAAATCATTACCACCCACCTGGAATACTACCACTTTTGGCCGAAACCCCTCCCCCATCATCCTATCCACTAGCTTGTTCAGAGTCCCCACTTGACCTCCCCCCCTTCCATAGTATCTAACTTCCACCCCCCTTATCCCAAGATTTGTCCCACCTCGAGCCAACCGAGAGTGGCTATGTAATCGATTGACGAAGGAATGGCCAAGCATAGCAACCTTTCCAGTGACCTGAGCCATCTTTCTTAATATTCTGCAAGAAGAAATAAATAGAAAGAAATTATTAGGGTTGTCCATACACTACCTTATTACTGAATAACCCCCCAAAAGGTTAAGAAAATACAATGCAGTTATAAAACTACTGTTATGCAAAAACAAACTCTCCAACATACAGTACATATTTTCAGTTTTTATGGTTCAGTCCTTGTAGAAGAATCACACATGAGGCCAATAACCACCCAGCTCATATATGTAGATAATATTCAGGATACAGTTCAAGTTGATAAATCAGCAGGTGACACCTCCTTCAATCACCATATTAGACGTGGCGATTCACAAATAATAGAATAGTTCATTCAATCACCATTTTATACTAGGTGATCAACACAACAGTCCATATTAACACAATCACCATATTAGACGTGGCGATTCACAAATAGAATAGTTCATTCAATCACCATTTTATACTAGGTGATCAACACAACGGTCCATATTAACACAATCACCATATTAGACGTGGTGATTTACAAATAGAATAGTTCATTCAATCACCATTTTATACTAGGTGATCAACAGTCCATATTAACACAATCACCATATTAGACGTGACGATTCACAGACAATAGAATAGTTCATTCAGTCCAGCGATACAGATCCAGAGGTTAAGTTCAAATACTGCGCAGCACCACGGTCGCCCCTACAGGAAACCAACGAGATCCCGGAAATAGTTCATGATTATTTAGTGATCCACAAATGGTTCTATAATCTGTTCAATAGAGGAATAAATTGATCCGAAAACAGTCTATTATGATATCCAGTTGTGAATCCTTCATTATGATTATTCTATAAAGAAATTCCAATCCGGAAATAGTTCATAATGAAGTCCCAATCCAGGAACTATTATATTCATGTTTATTGAAGTAGAGAATCCCAGTTCCGGAAACAGTTCATGACGTATAGCAATTCATGATTTCTCCAACCTCAGAAAATATTACTATATATTTCTTCACAATCACTAGGAATTACCATGCCGTTTTATACTACTGAGTATGCATGAGCTGGATGGAAGCAGTGTCTTTAAAATCACGTCTCAGATCTAGAACCACCATAAACCGACTTTAAAAACAAAAAAAATGCATATGGAGAATTTTACATGGTTATAGAAAACACCTACAATACAAAAAAAAAGAAGCTTAACCATATATTAGCTTACATAACAAGAAATACTGTGAAAAACAAAATGCTATGATAAATCGTACTCCCCAGATCTCATCCAATCAGGAAATCTACGTCTCTGTCTGGTTTCAACATTGCATGTGCGCTGCTACGTTAATGGTTTCTTGTACAAGAGGTTCGCCCATGTTTGCCTCCATTCCTACTGAACTAAGGTCCCCGGGTATAGCCTGAATAAATCTAGGTCTACATCTCATAATTTCCTCCAAGGTCCCGTTGATCTCCCTCTCAATTTCTATGCGAGCCTCATCAATGTCTGGTATAGGAATTCTAGATGCCATATTAAGATTGTGTAGTTTATTTTAGACAAATAATAAACTTTTCGATTCAAGGTCGATGCACCACTTGTAATGAAATTTACTTTCGAGTTCCTACGTCGGCTCCACTTGTAATGAAATTTACTTTCGGGTCCCGCCGGAGGTTCCACTTGTAATGAAATTTACTTTTCGGGTCCCAATCTGGGGACCACGGGTTAGGCTACCCCTTTCGGTTGTAGACTTTTGCTGGTACTAAGAGTCTATTAATAATTCTCTAGAAGGCTGAAATTACTATAAACCAGACCGACTTGACTAGCACAGAAAACCCAAACTAACAAACAAACAGATTACACATTTATTCGAGGGAGTACAAACAAATAACAAATATGTATGGTAGTCCTCTAAGAATCCATATATAAATTAACTACCACTAAATAAGTAAATTTACACCCACATATCCATACAAATAAATATTTATTTTTAGGGACGTATATGAATGTGTCGTGGATAATCCCGACAAAGAGAATATTCGCGCAATTGAATTTACATCTGCAGGACAGCCCACACCAAATAATTAGGCTCTACACCTTACACGATTACCCTCCATGCCGGTGTACACGAACTCCGTTAAAATCATATATATTGGACAGCCCCCTTCAAGCTATTTTTTAAACCAAAACACCCTATTAAAGCAGTCATTAATCCATATAATTAGGACTCACTTATTCGGAATGGGGTTACAAACCATCGACAATGACGAAGACCGCTTATTAAAATCAACGAGATCCTAATTTAATCAGGTTTAATTTATTCAGACGGGTCGTCCGTTCTCGAACTCAGCCAAAACGATTAAGCGGACAGTTCGTGCACGGTAAAAAACACGGAATTATATATGGGACGATTACACCTTACACGTAACACGGGTCATTGCCTGACTCGCTTTACGTAGTTAATTTATAATTTTAATAATAACCGAATCTTATAGGATATACATTGGTTAAATGTATGTATAAATGGGCAGACAGCTAGGAATGGAAGCAAACATGTTTACATATATATATAAAACGAAAAACAACACAGCACACAAAAACTAACCTCACAGAAAAACAACCGGAGCGCAAGTGGGGATAAATAACGTGCGTTGCAAAATGATCTAACCTGACCAACCTGATTGGTTGATTCAGTCAGGCCACACTCTTGCACGGACTTCTGCCGACAACATTTAAAACGGTTGCACGACACTTATTGTATTATACCTCGTAGCAATGAGAAAATAACGTTCCTGATATTCATAAGTGAGTAGAGTTAGATCATGCTGTTAATGTAATTAGTAAGAGATATAATCAGAATCTTAACTGAATATAATAACCAAGGACAATATGAAAAGATAGACCGACTGAAAACCAGGAACGCTACATATATATATTTTGTACATTTTTGTAAATAAAATGTGATTATATATTTAGCAAATTTAAAAAAATAAAATGTGGTATTGAATTCTTTTTTTCTTTTTTTTTTAATGCGTTTAGGTGATTATTTAAAATACTAATGAGTTTATTGATAGCTAAATACAAACGTACGCTTGGAAAATATCCCAATAGTTGTATTTAGTCTACCTAAGCATTTGCAAAACATTGATAATTTCAGAACAATATAAAAGCGATAGGTCTATAATTGTCAGCATATTAATACAAAATCGGTTAAAATATGGGGTTTAAATTTCATGCTTTTTGTAATGTAGTAAATATATAACTTAAAGTCGTTGGTATTAACTTAACCCAGCCATATAGGTACAGTGTGCTGTCACAATATAGACAAACAGATACTTTATTAACCGGTAATTTCTTAACGTCTCACCTAATCTACATCACATATTTACTAAATAAAACAAACATAAACGTACATAAGCCATTCCTTATGGGATTATGAAAGACAGTATAGTTAAATAATAGAAGTATGTACGATTAAAATAATAATAATGTTATGTCTCTACGATGTTGTATAATGTAAAAAAAACCCAGGTTTTGGCTGTTACAAATGCAAGGTTAGGCTCTGACATTAAAATACATAACTTCTCTAAATTAGGTAAAACAAACAAAATGTACAAACATAACTGAGTATGTTGGAACAAATTAAAACGAAGATCCTCATAAAAACGGACAGTTTACCCAAAAAGGCAATACTATATCTAGTTTTCTCGTCCACTGTAACCCAGGGACGATGTGGGGCATCCTTTAACTTTTGTAATGGCATTACTTCAGCTGTGAAGATGATAACGTCAGAATTGTGGGTTTCGTAATTTAGCAGTACATGCCCGTGGGAACGGTATCTCTGTGTAGGGGGCAAAATCTCTTGGGGTTCCCTTCCTCTAGTGAGTGGGGTGTGGGGGGGGGGGGGGGGGTGTGTGTGTGTGGAGATGCACAAATTATATAAATTTTACCTTTTATATATATATATTTTTTTTCGCACACACACACACACACACACACACACACACACACACACAACTGGTTGTACGCTTCAAATGACTTGCGATTGGTCATGGTTTCCCTACTACAGGTACTCCTCAGGAATACTATATAATGATATATATCACACTCAACATTAGGCCACGAGGAATGGTCATTAATCTATAAATGCTCGGGAAGTTTATAATAGACATTCACGCAAAGCACATGCCGACAGCACAACAGAAGGAACCAAAGCAGAGGCAGAGGCCTTTCGACTGTTACCTGTATTTCCTACACATTTAAACTCACTACTATGTTAATGCTTACTATTTACTATAACGTAACAATTTAACAGACTATCTTTATATAAACAAGACAGTACCCGCACAAAAACAAACAAACAACCAAAACTCATTTTCATAGTCTTATGATTTCCAATATCTGTATAACTAGCATATACAACATAATCGTTTTTATTAAGCATTTAAAAAAAAAAAAAAATCTTAAGTATCACTATAAAAGTCTTTCTGTACTGCGACAAGATGGGGGTGTCCAGCTAGTTTTGTATAGACCACACCCCGTCACACATTATAAAAGGGGGATGAAATTATTACTTGTATAAAAAAAATAAACGTACCGATATTTATCGGCCAATATATAATAAGAATCAAGTAGCCTTTGTCCGTATACTTATTTTTACACCTTATTTTCATCTGTCTCATATAAAAACTTGTACCTCTAGTTCTGTCATGCTGCTGTTATTACTTTGAAACCTACATTGTTAATAAGGTTAATGAGTTAAATAATGTCTTATTTATCAGTCATGTACGTTGTCATAGAACATATACATATCAGCTTTATGAACTTAGTAATAGCGTCATTGCAAATTATTACAGTTAATTGTCAAGGTCAGGGAAATCCAGAGAAACGAAGATATGTGTTTAATTATTTCAAACAAAAACAATTTCATATACTCTGTCAAAAAAGAAACGCATAGGCGAAATATTCATGGAATTATCTCTTTACTACAAAGTGGCATAATTTTGTTATTTATGATCGTATCACAGTCAAATTTGACATGAGTATGTGTCAATGTTCTTGCTATGGACTGACGGCAGTAGAGGCGTTTGCGTCACGAAACAGCATCGCACGAGGGCGCTGAGATCAGTACCTTGTGTGGCCACCAGCAGCAGCAATCACCTTGAGATGTATCTCCTTAGCATAGACTGAATGAGTCTCGGACTCCGGGCAAGTGGAATCCTAGCCCATTCTTCCTGCAGTGCATGTGACAGTTGCGGAAGCGTCTGAGGATCCGGATTACGCTGGCGTACACGTCTGTCCAGTTCGTCCCATAGATGTTTAATGGGTTGAGATCTGGCGAGTTTGATGGCCATGGCAGCACATTAATGTTCTCATACTGTAGGAAATCCATTGTTACATGTGCCGTATGCGGCCTAGCATTGTCCTGCTGAAAGAGTTCTCTCTGTCGATCCAAAATGGAAAGTATGTGACGGCAAAGAATTTCATCCCGGTAGCGTACAGCTTTCAGGTTGCCTTGTACGAACACAAGTTCACTTCTGCCGGTGTATGAGATGGCTCCCCACATTATGACACTCCCTTGGGTGGTTGGCAAAACGTTCATTGCGGCGTCTGTAAAAACGTTGTCGTCCATCACGTTGCTGTAGAAGGAAACGTTACTCGTCGTTACTCGTCGCTGAACCATACTCTCCGCCAGTTTCCCAAGTTCTCAAACCAGGTATATGCGTCCAGCAGTGTTCGATGATGTGGCAGTTCGGTGACCCAAGTGCAGAACCCGGATGTAGCGATCTTGTGCTGCAGTTGTTATGTGAGGTCTTCCACTTCTGTGCGGATCTTCAGCCGATTGAAACTACTGGTACCTGTCCCAGAGACGTGAAATGGTGCGACTGCTGACTGCGATTCACCTAACTGGAGGCGGCATATTGCAATGTTTCGATTCGGTAGGCTTAGTCTTGACATCTTGTAACTCGTCTACGTCGAAATGGAAATGAGGCATCATTCCCAGCATTGCAGCTTTAAATGCCCATCACTACGCCAATCTTTCCCCCGAGGTTTACGTGCATTCACCAAAATCGGACCATTTCACGCCGATTTCCTGCAATTGTCGCACAACGTGCCACAACGTGCGCTAAATTTGTTTTAGGGTGCATTGGGGCATGCTCTCTCATTCCAGGAACATTAACAAACATGGTCATTCAGTAACACTGTAAAAAAACTTTTTTTTTTTTTTTTAATCAAACACTTTTCTTCTTTCCCTATCACCTATACGTTTCTTTTTTGACAGAGTATATTTATTGTCTACAAGATACACATTTCGTTTTTGATCTAGAGCCATATACTAGTGTTCAAACTCAGTGGGGATTTATGTAGTTCATATTTAGGGAAATCTAGGAGCGTGGCTATTTTGTTTAATAATACTTTTGAACATGAAATCTGATCATGCAGGTAATTTCATAATAATAGATATAACTTTAAAAGGAGAGAGGATTACACTTGTAAATATATATGGACCAAACGAAGATAATCCCAATTTTTATAAAACTAGTTTTGACCATATAGAAGATTTTCAAAATGAAAACTTTATTATTTGTGGAGACTTTAATATAGCATTACATCATGATTTGGACACTAGAAACTATATACATATAAATAACCCAAGAGCCAGAAAATGTATATTAGAACATTTTGAGAAATTTGGTTTTAAAGCGACATACCCTAGTTTTTAAACACTAAGGAATATTTTTGACTATTAGAGCCGTTTTTTATAACTGAACTCATATTTTACTTAGATTTTATTGGTTAGATTATGCTTTTGGTCATCCTGCAGGTTTTAATATCACAAAATGCATTTCTCAAATTTTTAAAAACGCACGTGCGTCTGAGAAGTAACAGTTCTGGAATCAAGTTTTAGTCTATTTCTAGAGGGTATTTCACCATTTCAAAGTCACAAACTCCTGTTTCACTCAATTGTAACTTTATCCAAATGTGTTATAAGTTTGTAGATTAACTAAACTTAGTGTTAATTTTCACGGGTTTAAACTAGGGTCTGTTCCTTTATAGATCCATTCAGAGAACTACACCCTAACTTGAGGAAATATACTTGGACTAAAAAAAAATCCACTTGAACAAGCGAGGTTGGATTTTTATCTTGTATCTGAAAATGTAATGGCTAACGTAAATAAGGTAATGCCGGTTTCAGTGTACGACGTTGAAGATCCCGTCGTAGATTTACCAATCGTAGGGGTGACCTAAGCACACTCTTAATCACTACAATGAAACCGATTGCGAGACAATAATCAGTCCGCATATCATCGTACCTATATGATCCGACCCACAGGTCAAATGCATTCCTCGTGACCGTTTCCTTTCTCATAAGCCGGTTGTTGTTCGGTAGGTTTATTCACTTTATTAGAAACGTTTTCCACGTTTTTCGTTTATAAATTAGAAACAGTGCTCAGTTTTATCCTGAGCTTTATGTGTATTACTTTATAACTTGTACGTTTTGCCTATTTTTGATAACAACATTCAATTTACATTCGCCAAATGTTTAGTCTTAATATCCGATACGCGAAATAGATCACGGACTCGAACTCTCATTGTTGTGACACCCCGGTTCGTTCGGTGAAATTAGGTCAGTTGCGGCCATGTCATGTCATAGGGTTTTACGTGCACATTCAGAACTAACAGTTGTAGCGTACGGCTGTCGTGGGCACAAGAGCCGGCCCTGGCAGGAAAGGGGAGGGGAGAGGAGGGACCGCCTGCACTGGCAGGTGCAAGGGAGCACCAGCAGCCCGATGAAATCGGTAGCAGGCGGGTGGTGGTGGTGGTGGTGGTGCTAGTGCTATGGAATTTGAATGGAGCAGTTAAATGCCAGAGAACAGGGTGCGCAATTATGATTGAGGGAATTTGGCGGAATTTTGAACGGTCGGTCGAAAGGTAAATGGCCGAGCTAATATAGGTTTTGATATTAGTGAATCGAGAGTAGCTCGTTAATTTTAGACCTTTACGATGCTGTGGTGTCTCCCTAGGTTGCCCATAGTTGCGGCCATTTTAGCTTGCCATTTTTATAGCCCGAGAACTCCTTTTACGAATCAGGTCAGGTCAGAGGGTTTTACGTGCACACTCCGAGCAAGTTGTTGTAGTGCACGTCTGTCATGGGCACAGATGCCCGCCTTGCTAGAGAACACCAGCAGGTACTAGGCGGGATGGGGGGGGGGGGGGGGGGGGGGAGATGGAGTAGTTTTGATGTTTTGAAAGTCCCGTAGGATTAAGCCAAAAAAAAAGAGAGAAAGATTGCAGTTTTAATAAATGAATTTGGGCGCTTTTTTGAATGGTTTGCCGACAAACAAAGGGGAGCTACGTAAAATTTAAAACTTAGAATAGCGGTGGCGGATCCAGAAAATCCAGGGGGGGGGGGTTGACATGAGGCGGAATGCCAGTGGAAGTTTGGAGGAGGTTTGGAGGGAAGAAAATTAATATATAATAAAATTATAACTGTCGCAAAATTCATAGGGGGTCCTGCTCCTCCCTCCCCTAGATCTGCCTCTGAAATGTATTACACCAAAAACATTTAAATAATAGATGTTGTGATGAGATATAAGACGTTGTCAAAAGGAATATTGGCATTTTATTTCTGTTTACAATTATAATTCGTTAACACCTTAGGCGCGGATTCATGGGATACTCATTTTCGATTAGCAGCAAGGGTTCTTTTATGTGCACCATCCTACAGACAAGATAGTACATACCACGGCCTTTGATATACCAGTCGTGGTGCACTGTCTGGAACGAGAAATAACCCAATGGGCCCACCGACGGGGATCGATCCCAGACTGACTGTACTTCGAGCGAGCGCTTTACCACTGGGCTACGTCCCGCCCCTTTGGGTACAGTAATGCTTGCACTAAGCTTACATACGACTCTTCAAAATACCCCCCCCCCCCCCCCCCCCCCCCTCCCGCTCCCGTCGTGTTGCGTTAACATTAGAACAAAGAGTTGATGTTTTGTTTCGTTTTTGTGACGTCCGGTGCGAAGTGGCGAAGTGATGTCAACTCCGTCCATCTCCTCTATGCACAGTGTAAACAAACGCTCTAATTTACGACAAGGCGCTTCGCTTTCATCAACCTGACTTGTAAAACAACATAAATGACTTGATAGTATAATAAACTATTTAACTAAATTATATTTCGATTTGCATCAATAGAACGAAATGGAGTTATAGTATTTTTTTTTTTTTAAAAAAATCCAAAGAAAAAATGCATATTATTGTGCCTATTGGTAGGGTACGTTAGAGCAAAAACGACCACTCACGATACCCAAGTGATTCTTTTCTTTTCTTTGGGACGACGTAATTGGTTAGTTTTGTGATTTTAGTTGGGAAAGTCTACTTAATCAAGGGTTTTACAGAATTACTTAAAGTAATAAAACAGGATGGCTGATAATGTCCAATACGATTTGAGGGGTATCCGTGCGATTATCACACAATACCCTGTGATCTTAATAACAGAGGCACGTCTTTTTAGTGTGTCTAGACACAGTGTCTGGGGACCGTCTACATATACACCTGCCAATCAGGAACCACAGGTACAGGCCACGGAAAGCGAATACCAATTAACCAAGAAAGCACTGATTATTATTTCAGTACATGGGTTAATTTATGTACAAAACATAATACAGTTATTTCAACATTTTGACAATGGTGGTTTATTTTGTATTGAAAAATAATATATAATTGTTGCTGCCTTACTGGGATGACTATTAGTACAGAACATTGCAATGCATCCACAAAAATCAGGTATGTTTTGTTTCTTCAGTTCGAAGACTAATTCCTGACGTGACACGTTAGGTATTACGTAACCACCAGCTCGTCAGAGGGCGTATTCACTGAGATGGTACAAAATGGATGCACCTATTATATATAATAGCCTTCACATTTAACCGTTTTATAAATTAACTATATGATTATACTTGCTGATATTAAGCAATAATGCGCATTATATATCGTTGAATATGCATACCAGACCAAATGCCTTAATTGTCCCCTCCTTTAAAATAGCTGACCACTTTGGTGTGGGCGGTGCCGATGATGACGTTACCGATGATGATGATGATAATACTCAAAAGCCGAACGTGTGTACTATGGCAGAAGCTGAACGGTATATAAATTACATGATAAGAGTTTGGACTGGCTGACAACACGCGCAGCATATTAGTACTTTCGGCGTCAATGAATATGGAAGAATGTGTTGCACCAATTCTGCAGAATGCAATGGAAATCAATCAAAGATAAATGACCTTTTTAGGCGTTTTAACTTACTGTATGTAACGGCCACCTGTTCCAAACGGCCACTTTTGCCAGGTCCCCTGAGTGACCGTTATATACGTGTTCGACTGTATTAATAAAACAATGTTGGAGCCAGTAGGATCGATCCCCGTTGGTGAGACGATTGGACTATTAAATGTAGCGGGTTTCCAGTCTAAGACTATATGTCAGAATTACGAAATGATTGACATCCAATAGCCGATGATTAATAAATCAATGTGCTCTACTCTAGTGGTGTCGTTAAAGAAAACACACGTAAAACTTTAGTTTATTCATTATTTACTGTACTATACTACTATTTGCTAATACATCGGCAAATGTTTATTCCAGACAGACTTAAAGAAAGAAGACATCGTGATACAAAATTTACAGTTCATAACATCGATGATCCTTTGTCTTAAAGGCAATATGTCTAGCAGTGATGAGAGATGTGTCGAACGTAGGGTCTCGTCCACACTTTGCGGAAACAACCCTGATCTGGAAGGACAGACGTCAACAGATTCTTGTGAGAAACCTTTCCAATGTGGGATGTGCTTCGAGTGTTTCTCTTACAAGTGTCACATTATGCAGCATATGTTAATGCACACTGGAGTTAAGGCTTTTAAATGTGAAATGTGTTTGAAATGCTTCTCAAAGAGATCGCATTTAAAAATACATATGATGTTGATTCACTCTAGAGATGGGCCTTACAAATGTGAGGTCTGTGCAAAGTGTTACTGTGACACTTCCAGTTTGAAACAGCATATGCTGGTTCACACTGGAGTTAAGGATTTTAAATGTGAGGTGTGTGCAAAATGTTTTTTACTCAGTTCCAACTTCAAAAAACATATGTTGATTCACACTGGTGTTAGCTCCTTTAAATGCGAAGTCTGTGAAAAATGTTTCTGTGGCAGTAGCGATTTTAAGAAACATATGCTGCTTCACACTTCAGTTAAGAATTTCAAATGTGAAGTGTGTGAAAAAAAATTCACACGACTATCCTACGTGAAACGACATATGATCATTCACACTGGAGTTGGACTGTACAAATGTGAGGTCTGTGCAAAATGTTTCCATGACACTTCCAGTTTGAAACAGCATATGCCGATACACACCAGAGTCAAGGATTTTAAATGTGAGGTCTGTGATAAATGTTTCTCACATAAGTCAGAGTTGAAACGACATATGTTCGTTCATGCTAGTGATTGCCCTTTCACATGTGAGGTGTGTGCAAAACGTTTCTGTGGTAATTCCAGATTGAAAACTCACATGTTGATTCACACTGGCGTCAAGTCCTACAAATGTGACACGTGTGCAAAATCATTTTCTCGACGCCCCACCTTGAAACAGCATATGTTGTGTCACACTCGAGTTAAGGAGTTCACATGTGACGTGTGTGCAAATGGTTTCTTGCGCAAAAACGAGTTGAAAAGACATATGTTTATCCACACCGGTGTTAGTCCTTTCAAGTGTGACTTCTGTGCAAAATGTTTCCGTGATAGGTACAAAGTAGAACAACATATGAAGACCCACACAGGTGTTAAGTCTTTTGAATGTGATGTGTGTGCAAAACGTTTCTCGAGGAGCTCCCATGTGAAACAACATATGAACACCCACTCAGGTGTTAAGTCTTTTGAATGTGATGTGTGTGCAAAATGTTTTACACGGAGACCGAACTTGAAAAAACATATGCTAGTTCACACAGGCGTCAAGTCTTTCAAATGTGAGTTGTGCAAAAAATGTTTCTCACAAAATTCTCAACTTAAAAAACACATGGCCATTCACACTGACGTTAGGTCTTTTTCAATGTGAGGTATGTGAAAAATGTTTCTCATATGATACCACTTTGAAACAACATATGCTGATTCACACTGGAGTTAAGAATTTCAAATGTGAGGTGTGCAAAAAGTGTTTCGCACGCAATGTCATCTTGAAACAACATATGTTAATTCATACTGGTGAGAAACCTTTCAAATGTGACCAGTGCACAAAATGCTTTTCTCGGACTTCTCTGCTTAAAAGTCATCAGCTGATTCATACTAATGAGAAATCTTTGAAACGTTGAAAATGCACAGAATGTGTTACAGATAGAGCAGTGTTTATGTTATAAATTATCAGTTGATTCGTATCAATGGGAAACCTTTGAAATGTTGAAAACGGACAGAATGTGTTAGAGACAGAGCAGTGTTTGTTATAAGTTATCAGTTGATTCGTGTCAATGGGAAACCTTTGAAATGTTGAAAATGCATAGAATGTGTTACAGATAGAGCAGTGTTTATGTTATAAATTATCAGTTGATTCGTATTAATGGGAAACCTTTGAAAGTAAAGTAAAGTTTGTTTTATTTAACGACGCCACTAGAGCACATTGATTTTTTGTCTTATCATCGGCTATTGGGTTTAAACATGGTCATTCTGGCACTGGTTTTTTTTAGAGAAAACCTGCTGTCGCCACATAGGCTCCTCTTTTACGACAGGCAGCAAGGGATCTTTTATTTGCGGTTCCCACAGGCAGGATAGCACAAACCATGGCCTTTGTTCAAACAGCTATGGATCACTGGTCGGTGCAAGTGGTTTACACTTACCCATGAGTTTACACTCGAGGCATAATCCAGATACCGACTCCAAACCCATTGAGTCTTGCGGAGCACTCACTCAGGCGCAAATAAAAGTGCTGGAGTCCTATGTGGAGTACAGCGGGTTTCCTCTAAAAAAAAAAAAGCGTGTCAGAATGACCTCGAAACTCTTTTGAAAAAAAGTCAATACTCGATACATTTCAAATATCGAAATGTAAATAGAATTCAATAAGACATCAACATGCATTGCAGGACATCTGAAGAGTGCTGTTCTTCGTAGAAGTGTGATGTTGTTATAAGCGAAATAATGTACAATATTGTTTCAAACACATGTATACAGGGCCGTAGCTAGCATGGGGGCAAGGGGGGCATTATAAAATTCGTGAAAAAGCATAAAAAGGAGTTTTAAAAATTAACTACTCAGTTGCCGCCACCCCCCCCCCCCCCCCCCCCAAAAAAAAAACCCAAAAAAAACAAACAAACAAAAACAAAACAAAAAAAAAACAAAAGCCCAAGAAATCCTAGCTACGGCCATGGTATATATTACCAGATGGGAAGTAATTAATAGACGTCCGCATATCATAGTCAATAGTTTAAGAATACATTTATCTGCATAGTACGAAAGAAGAGAGTTCCTTGTCAAAGTTTGAGGTGCACCGTCAAATATTTACGGAGTTACAGCAGCTGTGGGTGTGATTGGTAGTAATATGTGACATTGATGATTTGTGCAAATACTATTATTCATTGAAAATAAATAAATACACTTTTATTTGTTATACAGTTATGCAGTATATATCAGAGGTTGAAACTAATGCGGGGTACCCCAAAAAAAACATGGAACTGTAATTTTCAGCAAACATGACGGTTGCTATCAAAAATATTAATTAAATCTCTTAAATGGTATGTGACAGCCCCCCCCCCCCCCCCCCCCCCATTTTCTTGCAGGTAGATTAGATGTGACGTGCCACACTTTTTATTGCTGTATTACCTGGGTAGTGGCCAATCTAATTAAAATTAGCTCCACTATTACATGTGGATCTAACACCTGAGGGTATACGACATGTTTCGTATGAATTACGAATGCCTTAAAACATGTTTTATTTTATAAAATAAATAATTTGTAATGTAAAACTGAAGACTGATTTAGTTTTTTTTTATATAAATAAATAAATAATTTTTAATGTAAAATTGAAGACTGATAACCTATCCCGTACGTATTGGTATGGTTCGCTCTGCGGCCACCAAAATAGACTCGCCCGATATTTTTAGAATGTGTATGCTCCCAAATAACGTTATAAAAGGCGAAGTGTGATTGGTCAATATTTAAATTATTATTTACTGACGAAATGTTACCTGGACATTGGAGACTACGCAGTGTTGTTAGCAATCCGATTAAAATTAGTTCTACTGGTCTAAATAAGGCATTCGTAATTCACATGAATCATATCGTATATCCACAGGATAATTGGGAATATTTTCAAATTATTTTCAAATCACTGGCATGATTCTGCAAGTAAGGTTTTGATTGGTGGACATGAGCTCCAACTGGCTGGTGTTAGATCCACATGTAATAGTGGAGCTAATTTTAATTAGATTAGGCAGTGGCGTAGGCAGGATTTTGTATTGGGGGTGGGGTGTGGGTGGGGGTGGGTGGACACCTGGCAGCCAAGTAAACAATGATATCGAATACGCCACTGATCACCCCTAATTTCCAGGGATTTCTTCTCTTTTTTTTGGGGGGGGGGGGGGCATGGCCCCCTACCATCACCCCACCATGGCTACGCCACTGTTCCTGGGTGTGTTGATACGCTGCTTATATCAGTTTTATTAGTAAACGTTAACATTATCGGCAATAGGAATTGATTTGGTCTACTAGAACCTATAGCATATATTCACTATATTGTCAGTATTTTTGTTATGGTGTGCCATTTACCGTGATTTGACGGTAATAATTGATTAATTAGGTTACATTTGGACATGGGAGTTCATAATGACCTTGACATTAATTTACTGTGCATTGCTAAGAATAGAGTTTGAAAGATTTGAAAGCTTATTTATCCAAGGTGATGGACATGTCATATGAAACTAATCTTATTTAGGATAATAAATCTAGGCAAGATGAAATAAGCTATTAGTAATAATTTGTTTTTATTTTAAAAATAAGTTTGGCTGATATGAGGTTAATCTCTTAGAAATTCCGCACTGTGTCTGCTAGCCGTTACAAAGACTTTGATGGGGTGTGGTCTATATGGGTATGTAGTAGGGATACCCATCTCAGTATAGAACATACAGGCTTTTACGACGCTACTTGATTCTTATTACAGAGCGGCCGAGAAATATGTGTATTTTGTATAGAAATTGCGATATTAGAAACTTCACCCTGTTTGTTGATCGTTATAAAGAGTGACGGGGTGTGACCTATATGGGTATGTAGTAGTCATACCCATCTTAGTAAAGGTCATACAGACTTCGAAAACGCTACTTGATTTTTTTTTATTACAGACCGGTCAACAAATACGAGTATTTTGTACAGAAATTGCGATATTAGAAACTTCACCCTGTGTCTGCTGGCCGTTGTAAAGAGTTTGACGGAGTTTGTCCTATATGGGTTTGTAGTAGGGATACCTGTCTTACTAAAGGACATACATACTTTTAAAATGCTACTTGATTTCTTTTTTTTTTTTTTTTTTTTTTTTTTTTTTTTTTCAAAGAAGTTTATTGACCCCAGACACAAGTATGGGAGTGTCAGGGTTCGGGGCCCTGATTTCACTACCGTACATCCACGTTATATATATATATATATATATATATATATATATATATATATATATATATATATATAGTGTAATTAGAATCAATATAATAATATTAATAAGCATGAACACATGAAAACATGGAGTTCACTAATATGTGGGGTTAAAAGTGAAGATAGAGATAGAGGAAATAAAGGGAATGGCAAATACCGAAAAGAGAAGGTAAGGAAGGAAGAAGGAAAGAAAGAGTGAATTAAATGCTTTAATTTCGAAAGAGAAAACATTTCTACTGAAATACCTCTAAAACATTGTATTGTCATGTCTTGTTTCTAGGTATCTGGACCAAGGTGCCCAATATTCCTCATATTCTTGAAATTGACAATTTTTTAGAAGTATATATTTTTCAATTTTTATTTATCTTTTAAAATATTTAAAAAGGCATGTATATTAGGTCCATGTTTCTGCGTTTTAGATCTATATATATAGTATTTAACATTAATAATGAACCAATTAATAAATATCATCTTGCTTTTTTTCCTCTTTATGTTTTCAAACAAGACTGTTTATCGAGTTGTGTATGTTCACCTTTGTCCTGAATCCATCGTTCAATTTCCTTCCATAAAAGAAAGACTTTAGAGCAGTCATAGAACAAATGCTCCAATATTTCTGGTTGTCAATGACAAAAATCACAGATATTTGATTCTATGTATTTTATTTTATATAAGAACGTGTTTATCGTGATTATTCGATGTAGAATTCTATATTGAAACCACTGTAAAGTTGTATCTTTTAAACATATAAATGGTAAATTATACACCTTTTCCCACTCCTGTAACGATAGTATGAAACCTAAATTGTAATATTTTCTTTGGGAAGTTGGCACTATTGTCGATTTGTTTAACATATTATACACTTCTGTATTAGTAAGTGTGTTAATTTGGGAATAATTAAGGATTTTAAAATAACTATTCTACCAAACACAGTCAGTTTTCTTGTAGTCCAAAGTTTTATTAAATTTGTTATTTCGCTAATTTTTATTTCAAAATTAATTGCAGTAATTTGTTTCAGGTCAACTGAAAATTTTATTCCTAACAATTCAAAATGTTCTGCACCCTATTCTAATTTCCATCTTACTTTATGATAAACCTCTTTTGAGAACTTTTTACTGCCTATCCAAATGACTTTCGATTTCAAATAGTTTATCTTCAAAGCAGAAGCATTAAGGAATAAGCATTTAGGATTTTTAAGGTAATCTCAAGGGAGAGGGTCACCATGTCTACATCCACGTTCTAAGTTGAAGCTTTCTAATAAAAATCAATTTTGAAAGACTCTTGAAGTTGAATTGTTATAGCGGGTTTTTATCCAATTTTTAATAGATATTTTAAAATTAAACAATTCCAACGCTTTTTCGATAAATTTCCAAGAAAGAGAGTCAAATACCTTTTCGAAATCTATAAATAATAACATACCAGGTATATTTTGTTCTTCTGTGTACTGCAATATATCGTATTAATCTGATATTTTCCACAATATATCTACCTTTTATGAAACCAGTTTGATCACTTGCAATAAGTTTGTCCAATATATTTTTTATTCGATTTGCTATGTATCCAGATGCAATTTTGTATGTACAATTCAATAGAGTAATTCGTCTCCAATTATTAAGAAATTGTTTTGGTTTATTTGGCTTTGGGATACAAGTGATAACGCCTAATTTTTGAGTATTTGACACTTCGCTTATACTGTAACTATAATTAATTGACCGTATAATAAAATAATCAATATCGTTCCAGAAAAATTTGAAAAACTCTGCTGTGAACCCATCTGAACCAAGGCTTTTGTCATTTTTCATATTTTCAAGAAAAGCCAATGCTTCAGAATAACTAATTTCACCTTCTGGTTCTTCTGCTTGTTACAATTGATATGTGTTATAGTTTTAATACAGTCATCGTCAATTTGCTTATTACTTTCGGAGTAGAGAGTTTGGTAAAAATCGTTTTGTTTCTTCTAAGATCATTTGCGGTTATATGGCGTCGGAACTATATATAAAGAAGAAAAGGAGCGGATAATTTCTTCCAACCACTCCAGTCCCCTCTACACCCTCAACAGTGCATTTATACACACTAAAATATTTCGCTATGATTTGCTTCAGGACATCATTTGGAACATATCGGTCTCGGTGGCGTCGTGGTTAGGCCATCGGTCTACAGGCTGGTAGGTATTGGGTTCGGATCCCAGTCGAGGCATGGGATTTTTAATCCAGATACCGACTCCAAACCCTGAGTGAGTTATCCGCAAGGCTCAATGAGTAGGTGTAAACCACTTGCACCGACCAGTGATCCATAACTGGTTCAACAAAGGCCATGGTTTGTGCTATCCTGCCTGTGGGAAGCACAAATAAAAGATCCCTTGCTGCTAATCGGAAAGAGTAGCCCATGAAGTGGCGACAGCGGGTTTCCTCTCAAAATCTGTGTGGTCCTTAACCATATGTCTGACACAATATATCCGTAAATAAAATGTGTTGAGTGCATCATTAAATAAAGCATTTCTTTCTTTCTTTCATTTGGAACACAGGTTATGGAGGAAAATACCGTGTTTATATTTTAAACGTAATATATAGGGACGGGACATAGCCCAGTGGTAAAACTCTTGCTTGATGCGCGGTAGGTCTGGGATCGATCCCATTCGATAGGCCCAGCCAGTGCGTCACGACTGGTTTATCAAAGGCCGTGGTATGTGCTACCCTGCCTGTGAGATGGTGCATATAAAAGATCCCTTGTTACTAGTAGAACAATGCAGTGGATTATTAATATATCATTGTTCTCTACTGGTATCGTCAAACAAAACAAACTTCAACTTTAAACAAAATAATGCGCAAGTGAAACAGATTATTGTGTATATAACGAGGATACCCACGAACATGAAATCGGAAAACACCAATGTCGTAATATCCAACAATGGGTGAGGTTACTTTACCTACAAGTAATATCCAGCAATGTGTGAGGTTACTTTACCTACAAGTAATATCCAGCAATGTGTGAGGTTACTTTACCTACAAGTAATATATAGCAATGGGTGAGGTTATTTTACCTACAAGTAATATCCAACAATGGGTGAGGTTATTTTACCTACACGTAATATCCAGCAATGGGTTAGGTTACTTTACCTACAAGTAATATATAGCAATGGGTGAGGTTATTTTACCTACAAGTAATATCCAACAATGGGTGAGGTTATTTTACCTACACGTAATATACAGCACTGGGTGAGGTTACTTTACCTACAAGCAATATCCAACAATGGGTGAGGTTATTTTACCTACAAGTAATATCCAACAATGGGTGAGGTTATTTTACCTACATGCAATATCCAGCAATGGGTAGGTTATTTTACCTACATGCAATATACAGCAATGGGTGAGGTTACTTTACCTACATGCAATATCCAGTAATGGGTGAGGTTACTTTACCTGAGTCCAAATTAATCGCATTCGCAGCAATGAATAATGGAGTGTTTCCCGCAGGAAAAGTAAAGTTTGTTTTATTTAACGACGCCACTAGAGCACATCGATTTTTAATCTTATCATCGGCTACTGGACGTCAAACATATGGTCATTATGACACTGTTTTTTTTAAAGGAAACCCGCTGTCGCCACATAGGCTACCGGTACTCTTTTACGACAGGCAGCAAGGGATCTTTTATTTGTGCTTCCCACAGGCAGGGTAGCACAAATCATGGCCTTTGTTGAACCAGTTATGAATCACTGGTCGGTGCAAGTGGTTTACACCTACTCATTGAGCCTTACGGAGCACTCACTCAGGGTTTGGAGTCGGTATCTGGATTAAAAATCCCATGCCTCGACTGGGATCGGAACCCAATACCTACCAGCCTGTAGACCGATGGCCTAAGCGCGACGCCACCGAGGCCGGTATTTTTCCCGCAGCATGCGACCCACAAAAAATCAAAGGGACAGGCTCTAGTTTTTAAACACTATTAGAGCCGTTTATGATCACTGAAATTAAACATTACTTATATTTTATTGTTTAGATTATCCACTTCCGTAGAACCGAAGTGTTTCTGGTCATCCAGTTGTTTCTAATATCACAAAATGCTTTTTTTCTTCATATTTTTTTAAAAATGCACGTGCGTCTGACAAGTACCGGTTATTAATTCGAGTTCTAGTCTATTTCTTAAGGATATTTTCCTCTGTTACAGGTTTGTAGATTAACTAAACTTAGTGTTTATTTTTACAAGTTGAAACTAGGATCTGCGCCTTTAACACATATACACAGTTGTTTCCATATAAGGGACATCGCTGATACCCTCCCCCTCCCCAAGCCCTTAGGAACGATATCTGAAGTTGGGGGATGGAGGAAAACCCTAGTGGTGGTGGATACAGTATCTAGTGGGAGGGGAGGGACACAAGCCAATGTTTATCTTTATTTATATAAAGTATGATTGAAAAAACAATTGTACATTTTCGTCCTTAAAAAATAAGTTGTTCTTTGAAAAGTTTATAGGTTTTGCCTCTTGGTGACATTAATATTTTATTGTTCCATATTTGTAAATATTGATCATATTGCCTAATTTTAATTTGTTGTGAGAGCCAAGTTAACGATAAGAAAAAGTATTTGATATCCAAACATCGCTCATTCCTAAATGCTCCAACATATTTTATTACATGTGAGCCAATTTATAATTAATTATATTTGTAACATAACCTGTCAACATAAATCTGTATAGAATAAATGATAATTTTGATTGTTTCGTTGAAATAATGCGTGCCTAGTAAACAAAATTTATTCTTTTATGAACATTTAATTTCACAGGTGCCTTCCCCAATTCTCCGTATAACATAAATAGTGGGGTGGATTTTTTTGTTGGCAATATGTGTCGGAAGAAATTTATTTGAAAAGAATTACATATATCGGTGTGGGTTTTTTTTATGTCAGACTTCGCAATAGTATAACAAGATTGGGAGAACCATTGATTCAGACATTTTAAGTTTAAACTCAATCGATAGATTATTGTTTTTAGATTTCGCCAATACCAAATACATAGCTTTAGTTGCTTATTGTTTTAATTGGACCTTGGGACTGCAAGAGAACTAGGCGGACATTTGGACCGTTATGACGTTCCCTAACCGGCAGGGACCATCTGTATCAATATGGCGCAATCACTACCTACCAGACGGTAGTCAAATATTCCCGATCTAATACAACAACAGTCTTATGTTTGACGTTAAATACCTTTACATCGATCATTTTGGAGCTCCCTAAGTAAAAATGTTTCACATATTAAACACTAATACACACACTACAGAGAGAAACCCGACAACACCCCCCCCCCCCCCCCTTCAATAATGTTCCGGTTAAATACGTGTTTGCTGACGGGTTTCTTCCTGTAGTGTGTGTATTAGTGACTAATATGTGACATTTCTTTACGGCCATGCTCCCCATTAACGAAACCTCGTGCCTTGTGTGCGTATCCTACGTTTTACCCCACCTACATTTCATTTCAACTTAAGTTTCGTGCTTATATCCAATTAAGGTTCAAGTACGCTGTCCTGGGCACACACACACCTCAGCTACCTCAGCTATCTCAGCTGTCTGCCCAGGACAGTGGGTTAATTCATAGTGGTTAGTGGGAAAGACGAGGGTGCAGTGGTCTTACACCTACCCATTGGGTCATTAAAACTCGCTCTGGGTGGGAGCCGGTAGCGGGCTGCGAACCCAGTACCTACCAGCCTATTATCCGATGGCTTAACCACGACACCACCGAGGCAGGTGCCACCTATACTCCTGAACAAGATTATTTTCTGGCCAAAAGGGGAAATAATTAATCCACGTCCGCATATCATACTAGTCCGCATGTCATAGTGTGTAACAGTCCGAATAATAGGTTAAAACAGCTTCCACGTGGCCGTTTCCTTTGTTATAGCCTGGCTGTTCGGTACGTTTATTCAGATATTTGTTTTGTTACCTTTTCTTTTTATTAGTTAAAAACAATGCTAAAGATGTATCTTGAGGTTCATGTATGTTTGTTTATGACTTGGACGCATTGCGTATTTTAAATTGTGCTTACAATAATTGATTTCGCCCTCGGCGAATGGCAACAGTCTTCAATATCTGATAATCAAAATAGAACACGGGCTCGGACTCTCAATGTTGTGACTGTTGAGACCTTGGTTCGTTTTGTGAAATGACTGAAAGGTTATTTTGGTGTATGTAGACATATTTCAAATTTGAAAATGTTAAATATTGGCAGAAAATGTACAACAGGTGTTTGTAAGAGGGCGGGGACCAAGAAAAAAGCGGCAAATTGGCTCGTTAAAAGGGCATCTTAATAAAACTTTTAATATTTGCACTTAACATGAATGTGTTTGTGTATAATTATATCACAGTGTACGAACGGAAGTGTACACTACATGACTAGCTGCGGTTTTCTATAGCGCTAGCTGTATTAATAAATATTATATGAGCTTTGAGCGCCGTCGGAGCATTTTTGTTTAAAGTGGGGTGGGCTAATGATCAGGGTCGTCGTTAAGCATGGCACTAGATGTGTGTGTGTGTGGGGGGGGGGGGGGGGGGGGGAGGTCCGGAGGCATGCTCCCCTCGAGAAATTTTAAAAACTGGATTGCTTTAAACGCCTTTTCTTGGCACCTGAATATTAAAATTAGCAAATTTTTTAACAATAATTTTAAGCATTATTTTGCATAGTATTATAACCCAAGAATGTGTTTTTTCCTCTCGGCATCTTGATAACAAAATTACACATTTTTAGACAGTGTTTTATAACTCAAAAAATATTATTTAGAACAGTTCAAACCCTTCACTCTTAGATCTCAATATCTAAATCGTGAATTTTAGCGTTGGCTAGGGTGAGTGAGAATGTGGAAGGGGGCCTGGGGGAAAAGCCATAGAATCAACTTTGCTTCGTATATCAGTATGGCAATCATAAAAAATTATATTTTATTGTCATTGATAACTCCCCCCCCCCCCCCCCCCCAAGGGCACTATTATAGCGGCGGATCTGTCTAAGTAGGGCAAATATAGCCTACAAAAAACCACACAAAACCCCCCCCCCCCCCAAAAACAAAAAAAACATGATAGAAAGGGGCAGTTGTAAGCACAATTATCTCGTTTGACTTTTATCTCTCCACTCGTAAGCATTTATAATAACTCATATTTGTTTGTTATTTTAATATTATCCTACCAGTTTTACTATGTTATTGTTTTAACCATGTCAATTTAATTATGTAATGCGCTTTGAGCATACATTAGTGTGGAGTTTAGCGCTATATAAATAAACGTATTATTTATTATTAACACACACACATATGCAAGCTTGCGGATACACGCACAACCAAACTTCATGCAGCTAAAAATGCTTACGTGCAAAACAATTTTATAAAACCAAAAAGGGCACTTGAACATTTTGAGGGCATTTAAACATTTTGAGGGTATTTGAAAAATTTAGGGCCCACCCCCTGGATCAGCCTCTGCTGACGATAAGAGCTATAAAGTTTATTTTGTTTCATGACCCCACTAGAGCACATTGATTTATTCATCATCGGCTATTGGATGTCAACCATTTGGTATTTTTGACATAGTCTTAGAGAGAAAACCGCTATATTTTCCTATTTGTAGCAAGGTATCTTTGATATGCACCATCCTACACAGGACAGCATTGCCACGGCCTTGTCAGATATTTAGAGAATAACTAACGAGCTACGAGGAATTACGGATTATCTGTCCCGAGTGAATTAATGTTGTAAACCCGAGCCTCTGGCGAGGGTTTTACAGCATTAATTCACGAGGGACAGATACTCCGTAATTCCTCGTAGTGAGTTGGTTATTCTCTTTATTACCCATTGTCAATCTTTAACGATTTTAAAAGTATATTTACGTTGTCGCTGCTGTAACAACTAACAAGCTCTACCAGCCATAACAATATATTCATACGCGCCGTTACCGTTGCACACCCAACAGTATCCACCAAAGAATAGTTAAAAAAAAACCCAGTCAAAATAATAAAATAAAAACATTTTTAAACATTTGTACATATATTTTGATTTTTAATTCCGTAAATATTCGTATCGTAAAAAAATATTTGAAGTTCGTAGTAATAGTTTGACCGATGAATGGAATCATGAATGAACAAAAAGTGGTCCCGGCAGTATGCAATTGCCAATCAAATCTTGTCTTTTTAAAGCCAGCCAATCGGTGACTGTAGAAGCAATCTGCACACTGTGCAGAGATCGAAAAAATATTACCCCGTATATTTGAGCCCATATGGGTAATAATTTGCTTTATGTTTGCTTTATAATAGTGTAAAAGTGTGTAAATATAAAAGTGTGCCCCCCCCCCCCCCCCCACACCTTTTGGCACCTTCCTACGCCACTGTTCGGTGTGGTCCTTAACCAGATGTCCGACGCCACATAACCGTAAATAAAATGTGTTGAGTGCGTCGTTAAATAGAACATTTCCTCCATCCAATTCGCCGTTGTTTCAAGTTTTGAAAATGGATAGCAATCATCTAATGCTGGTAAATTGTTGTTTTCTTTGTTAAGTGGTTTAAGTAGTTTATAACGAGCTGTTGGATCGTTTAGTCTCAGTTGTGGTTTTTTTTTTTTTTTTTTTTTTTTTTGGGGGGGGGGGGGGGTGTAATTATTTTTCTTTTAGAGCAAGGACTTTTTATACGTTTTACTTGTATTAATTAATTAAATTAGTTAAGCGCCAAAGTCACTATGCCGACTTCTCTCCGACTGCTTACTAGCAATTAACCACCAACCCATTGTGGATAGACTATTCAACTAGCTGAGGTGTGTGCCCAAGAGAGCGTGCTTGAACTGTAGTGTGTACCCAAGACAGCGTGATTGAAATGTTAATAGATACGAGCACGAAAATAATCGGAATCAAAATGAGTGCATGAGATAGGTGTAAAAGGTGAATGTTGCTACTTAGTTACACACATAATGTTTGGCCAGTCCCTGTCAAATTGCATGTATTTGTTAGTTACACACATAATGTCTGGCCAGTCCCTGTCAAATTGCATGTATCTGTTAGTTACACACATAATGTCTGGCCAGTCCCTGTCAAATTGCATGTATCTCTTTGTTAAACACATAATGTCCGGCCAGTCACTGTCAAATCGCATGTATCTATTAGTTACACACCGGATGTCCGGTCAGTTCCTGTCAAATTGCATGTATCTCTTTGTTAAACACATAATGTCCGGCCAGTCACTGTCAAATCGCATGTATCTATTAGTTACACACCGGATGTCCGGCCAGTCCCTGTCAAATTGCATGTATCTCTTTGTTAAACACAGAATGTTCGGACATTCTCTGTCAAACTGCATGCATCTCTTTGTTAAACATAGAATGTCCCGCCAGTCCCTGTCGGATCACATGTATCTCTTTGTTAAACACACAATGTCCCGTCAGTCCCTGTCGGATCACATGTATATCTTTGTTAAACACACAATGTCCCGTCAGTCCCTGTCAGATCACATGTATCTCTTTGTTAAACACACAATGTCATGTCAGTCCCTGTCAGATCACATGTATCTCTTTGTTAAACACACAATGTCCCGTCAGATCACATGTATCTCTTTGTTAAACACACAATGTCATGCCAGTCCCTGTCAGATCACATGTATCTCTTTGTTAAACACACAATGTCATGTCAGTCGATGTCAAATTACATATATCTCTTTGTTAAACACAGAATGTTTGGCCGGTCCCTGTCAAATTACACGTTTCTCTTATAATAAACAAAGAAATGGTTTTTAACGTAACGTCAAAAGATCTGACATAACTACACTCTCTTAAAACTACATTCCCTGTAATATTTTTTATTATTTTAGCATATAGAACAGACAATCCAATTACGTTTGGTACATATATGACGCCATACTCCGCATTGGTTTCACTACGCTGGCTTATCCAGGTCAAAAACAAAGCCATGATTTTGAAAGTGGAACACTTTTGACGGGCTCGTACCGATCTCGGTTTTCATTGGCTTATCACAAGTATAGAATTCCCCAACAAGAGATCACGTGAGATTTCGCAATTTTTGAACAAATTTAACTGTCTTGATTGAGGGGTCGTCTCATATCTCCAAAATATATTTATATCCATAGAGATATGGTACACCGCCTTTCCAGGGGTCGGTGAGTGGGGGATTTGCCTTGAAATTTTGACAGTGGCCAGCTTTTGGCATACGCGTTACATGTAAGGGGGTGATACTAATTACGTAACGCTCTAGGGGTAGAGGAAGAGGGTACTGTGTTCGATTTACGTAACATTTTTCAAGACTATATGTTATTTTTATTCATTACTTAGACCTAAAAAGGTGTTTTTTGGAAATGCGCGGTCAGTCTAGAATCGATCCCCATCGACGGGTATGCAAAAAGACCATGGTATGTGATATCCTGTTTGTGGGATGGTACATATAAACAATCCCTTGCTAAAAAAAAATGTAGCGGGTTTCCAAGGCGCGGGTGCAGGGATTTCAGCGGGGTTGGGGTTATAGACTGTGTTAAGCAAATTTTATATGGGGCCATGCTCCCCCCAAAAATACAATTTTTTTTAAGCTTGGGCAAGTAAGGGTTTCGACCACCAATACCCTCCCCCTGCACATGCACCCGATTCCTCTCTAAGATTATATGTCAAAATTACCAAATGTTAGACATCCAACAGCAGATAGAAGGAAGGATAGGATATTTTTTATTTAACGACGCACTCAACACATTTTATTTACGGTTGTATGGGGTCGGATGATTATTAAATCAATATGCTTTATCTTTGATGTCATTAAACAACCTACCCCCCCCCCCCCCCAACTTTACCCTTTCCAAACGAAATAATATTTATTTGAATTTTTCGATTTTAACACGTAAAATTAAGAAGTGAATACGTTCATTGTCTACTTTAGTATATTTTATTTTTAAAATATATACATGATTAATGTGTTACTAGTATACAAACTAAACTTTGAAAGTTCTACTAACACTTTATAAAATATCAATTCTGAAATAGGAAGGTACGACTGTCGATAATACGTTGTCAAGATCAAACCATTTTTAACTACAGCGCAAGATTTCTCTTAATTTTTTGATACGAACCCTACAATTTGAAATCGGCAAACGCACGTGTTAACTGAAACTGACAACAGGCTGTCGTTAGTGCTTTGCCGAGCTATGGCGGCACAGGCGATGATTCAAGCGTATACGTTTGACGATATCCGTTCATAGCTAACACACACGACTTTTTTAAAAGTGCATTTGAGCTTGTATTTCACATTTGTACATGATGTTATAATATGGTAACCAGATAATGTAACTTTAAATCTACGATCAATACTACTTTTGTGGATTTATTTAACATTAAAAACCATACATTGTGGCAATCTGTAAGTTTCAAATAAGATGTGGTGTCATTTCTAAAGCATGTTTTGTTTTTGTTTCATGGTGCAATGTGTCATTAAAAATGAAATTCCCCATAAATGTGTTCCGGTCCAGAACGCACACATATGTCATACAAAATAAATTTCCAACACTGTTTGAAAATGTCTTTATTATAATAGTAAGATTGGATAGATATGTAATAGAAAAACGTAAACGGACATTGAACGTAGTGGTCGTCTAAATGTATAAGTTAATAATAACTAAAAACGAAATGGACACAAATCAACACTCTTACTACTATACGAAAACGAATATCACACACACACACACACACACACACACACACACACACACAACAAACAAAACCCCCAATAAAACAAATATCACACACACACACACACATACACACACAACAACAACAACAACAACAACAAACAAACAAAACCCCCAATAAAACAAATAAACCTTCTCTCTTAGATGTAAAGAAGGAAGAAATGCCTTCGCATGTTGCTCAAATCTTAGTTTATATTTCGTTTATACCTTTACTGGTTTTGTTTAACTCCAACTTTGAAAAGTTTATTCCAGGCTGGCTTAAGACAGACTCGTAACGAAATAAGAAATAATACAGTTCCGCATTTCGAAGGTCCTCTGTTATAAAGACAATACGCCTAACAGTGATCAGAGGTGTAAACAAGGAAGACATTTCTTCACACGTTGCTAAAGTCTTAGTTTATATTTCGTTTATAGGGAATAACTGGTTACTGTCTTTAGATATCGGCTTTAAATATACTCTGAAGGTTAGAATGGCAAATGCAGCGAGGCTTTATCGAGCTGCATTCGTCATTCGACCTGAGCAGGATAAAGTCGACATCTTAAGACAGTAACCAGTTATTTCTTTTATCCTGCAATCCTACAGGAATATTTGGAAAATCATGATTTATTCTAGTTTTGTGTACGCAAATCGAGTATTGTCAACCTAGCAAAGCTTTTGCCGTATGACGTCATACAAGATACATGACGTCATTTTTGTAAGATGCTAGCTACATTCTGTCACATTAAAAAAGCATTGCTAAGCTCTAATTCATAATTAAATATACAAGTTTTGTATTATTATCCCAAAACTAAAAGTTATTTGTATTTACTGTACTTCAACAAATGATTTAAAGAGTATGTTTATTGAAAATGTAGTTTAAAATACTCAGTCGAGTCGGGCTTATGTCACGTGACCTATATTGTGACCGAAAATATAGAGATTTATCTAGTCATCATATTTTGCCAATGTACAGTGATTGCGGGATAAATATATTTACTGGTTTTGTTTTAGTGCTCAGCTTCACACTACGACTTTGGAAATACATCGGCAAATGTTCATCCCAGGCTGGTTTCAGACACCCTCATAACGAAACAAGACATCTTCATACAGTTCCAAACTTTAAAGGTCCTCTGTCATAAATTAAATATGTCTACCAACGATCAGAGATGTGTCAAACGTGGGGTCTCGTCAACACATTGTGGAAACAACCGTGATCTGAAAGTACAAACATCAGCACATGCTTGTGAGAAACCTTTTCGATGTGGGATGTGTTTAAAGTGTTTCTCGTGCAAGACTAAGGTTAAGCACCATATAAGGATCCACTCTGGTGAAGGACCACATCAGTGTGAGGTGTGCAAAAAGTGTTTGCATCCGAGTTCTGGCTTGAAAAAGCACATGTCAGTTCACGCTGGAGTCAAGAATTTCACGAGTCAGGTGTGTAAAAATACATTTCTCTTATGGTTCCACCTTAAAAAATGTTTCTTCACACAATGCTGAAATCATCTTACCAAAACACATCTTTCATACCCTCATTTGCCAAAAAAAAAAAAAAAAAAAAAAAAATATATAATATAATATAATATAATATAATATAATATAATATAATAAATATATAAATAAATAAATAACAAAAAAAAGTAAAAAAATTAATAAAACAATACTACTGATGATGATGATGATGATGATGATAAAGGAATATCTGGATTAATTCGTTTTAATTGTATTTCAGTATATGCTTCGTTCAGGCAAGCAAAAGGCTTCAAAAACACTGGCGGCTACAGAGGCTCTCCCACTAGCCAGACGGAAAACGAAGCACAAGACAGCACATCATCATCTGCCTCCACAATAGATTCACAGAGTCCACCAGCAGCTCCTTCGTCGTCTGGCTCCCCAGCAGAATCGTGGAGTCCATCAGTGAAAGTTTCAGCTGAAGAACTTGTTAACCCTGTAGGTAATGCCATTTGCAGTAGCTATCAGTCTTCTGCACCTGGTCTGCAGAGTCCTGCGGTTGATATAGCATTACATGTACCGCAAAATGTCAAAGAAAAAATATTTAGAGGTGAATTTATAGATTTAGGACATATGTTGAACACAATGCCAGAGTCTTCAGACATAAAATATAAGTTAGTATTGTCACAGGGGAAACTGGTAATGCAACCGATTCAACAGCAGTGGAACATTCGAACGATAGAAATTTGGACAGATGCTTTCATTGTATATATGGCTATCTTTTGCTCTGTTCATACCTCCCGAATTCAGGAACTTTTGAAATATATGCAAACTGTCCGTCTGGGTGCCGATCGTTGCAGTGGAACAGATTGGAAAACCTATGATGAGCAATATCGATTGAGAAAAGCCATGAATCCGGCAAGTTCTTGGGGGGTTATTGACTCTGAGCTTTGGCTTATGTACATTTATTCACCTACTGTTCCATTAACTCCTGGGCGTTCAGGGCTGACGGCGAGGCCAACTGCCAAGAAGTGTTATGCATTTAACTACGATGGTTTTTGCAATAATTCAGCATGTATTTATCAACACACGTGCATCCGTTGCAGTTTAGGTCATCCAATTAAGTCATGTCAAAGGCAAAATGCTCAGAGTTCGTCCTCTTTGGGTGGAAACAGATTCCGTAATCTAAACACAAATGTTCGCAAATTTCGGAGTAACACATACAACTTTTAGACCCCATACTTCCCAGGATTCTGTCCGACCGAGAAATGTTGCGACCTGGAGCGTTTGCTCCAAACCTATCCGGTTAAGTTAACTGCTAGCGAGCTCTTATCAACATTTTCAGAGAGTTTTAGATTACAATATTCTGGACCCAGGCAGCGGGCTTCTCATTTCTTCAAACAATTTGAAATCAGCTTACCAAAACAAAGAGGAGACATTATTAAAAATACAAAAAGAAGTTAAATTAGACCAGATGTCAGGTTACTGAGTTGCCTATTTCTACTCTAGGAGTCTCTCCAATTGGTCTTGTATCTAAAAAGAATGGCGAGTGGAGATTAATAGCGCGTCTTTCATACCCTCATTTGGGAAGTTGTTAATGATTTTATTGATCCTTACATCAGGGTTCGTACACCTTTTTGGACTTGATTTTCCATGACTTTTTCATGACCATTGCAAAATCAACAAGCATTACTTATAATCTAGAAAATATGCTTGAAAAGTCAAATATATTTTATTTGAAATACATGTAAATAATGCAATACAAAATCATGCACACCCTCCAATTCACTGCACAGGTAGTCACCTAGTATAAGCATTCAGGAGGGAATTCAAAGCAACATTTATGTTCTTTTGATAAATTAAAGTTCACTCATGATAAAACAGTGTACACTGTAGTTCCATAAAAAAAATAGTCCCAACAAATAAAAGAAAACCACCAACAGATAACATATATACATTGTCAATGTACATGTCTGCAGATCATGTACACTAACATTCCTTAAGTTCTGCCAATTTGGTGTCAATTGACAGGTTCAGACCAAAACACTCTGCCATTTTTTCTTTGGAAGACTTTTGGTGGCTGTTGGATTTAGCAATCAGATGTCTCAACTGCGTCATACTCTTGGTAGCTTCAGCTTGTTCTGCAAACAAATCAGCTGATTTTGTTAAAGCACTGGCATCATTTTCAAGTCGCCTTTTTTTTGGATTTCAGTTCTTCCACTTCATCCACCAAACACTTTGTTTTCAGGGATACCACAGATTTGGCAGCTCTCTGTTGTTCATCTTCCAAATATGCCAGACATGCCGAAACGGCAGACATTACCAATTTCTTCGAAATAGCAACATTTAGAGGTCCACCCACAAAACGGATATGATCACAAACTTGCCTTTGTGCAATGAATGACCTCTCCTGTAAATTTTCTATACAAATTTCTTTATTTGTTGAAAAGCCCCGTTCTACAGATGCTTGTCCATGAGATAAAATCAAAAGGAGTTCAACAATCTCCCACAACTTCTGGAAACATCTTTCCCTTGACATTAGGTCATGAAACATTACATCAATCCTGGATCCTTCATTGGTGTGATCAAAATTGTCAAATCTACTCTTGTTGGCAGGTACAATGTCATCAAGGAAAGTTGTGAACTGTTGAATCACAGTCAGACTCGTCAGCTTTCCCAGCATCCACCAATACTTTCAGCACCTTTTTAAAGTTTGAAATACAACCATCTCTGTTGCCAATCATTCTCCGGGGATCCAGGCATGTCAAGCTCCTCACCAATTGAAACTGCAGAGGACTTTTGGCCTGCAATTTCAATACCATCTTTTTAAGTCCATCTCTACACTGGTTTCTGGTGTTCAATGCCTGTCTCTCACTGACCTTTTTACTGGTAACAAGTGATTTCATTTGTTTTTCGGCAGCAAAACCAAGATCAACATGGTGTAACTGGCACTGATTAGTTTCACCAATGTCCAGTTTAATTACACTGTACACTATAAACCTGCACGTCAATCTTTTCAAAATGTGACAAAGATCATCAGACATAAAAGGTAACATTGGGAGATCAGTCTGATAATTTACTAGAAATGGATTTACCACATTTGCAATGGAAATAAATTTGATTTGATTTTGACCTCTAACAAATCATCCTTCAACATTCCAACTATCTTTTCATAAGAGAGAGTTTTGGGGTTATTAATCTTCCCTTTTTCAACATTTGACACAAAAGTACGTATGTTTGGCAAGATTTCGTGTACTCTTTCTGCTACAGAAATGTTTTCAAGCCAGCGATGCTTGCAAAACTTTAATGGAAACACCTTGCTTCCTGTCACTGTTGTATAATCATCACGTCTGGCAGGGGTGTCTTTAAATAGCCAGTGACAACTTGTGAAGAACTGTTCCACCTCCCATTCCGTAGCAGATATAGCATCTTTGAATGCTCCGTGCAGGATGTGCAGTTCACAGCTGCCAACATTCAGGAAGGTTCCATCGCAGTTGTGCTTCACATGATCTTGGAACATGTTTATGAATTTCCAATTAACACTAGGCCCATCCATAGACACCTGAAATATAAAATAGTTATATACATTTATGAAGTAATCTAGTGATTTTACTTACATATTTCTGTAGACCATATATAAGTATAGTTTTAAAATTACAATTATACAAAGTCAATGATTTACATTTTGGTAACACACACACACACACACACACACACACACACACACACACACACACACACACACAATAATGTAGTTTGATATGAAAGGTATGCAGATGATCCTACATTTATGTTGAACATTATAAAATAACTTACATAAACAGTAGGTACTAGAAAGACTTAAGAGTACAACTAAAGTTGAAATAAAACTATATTTACCTGCAAGACACTTTTCAAATGTAGCTCAGATGTAGCCTCAATGAAATGCTCCAATAACTTTTCAGAGCCACTGTGTCCCAGGAACTTTTGAGTTGAGATATCTTGTTCGACAATGTTGTCATCCCACATACGCACATGAATGTAATACATGTGTCGAGTTCATTACAGTTCCTTTGACAAAGTTATTAAAAAGTTTGAGTTTTGGGTCTTTGCTTGTGAAACTGGACATGTAATCAGCTTTCAGACTTTTGCCAATTAACCCAACTGATTTGTATTTGTTAGGGAATTATCTTGATGAGACGTACTATATTCACAAGGGGGCGGGACGTAGCTCAGTGGTACAGCGCTCGCTTGATGCGCTATCAATCTGGGATCGATCGCCGTCGGTGGGCTCATTGGGCTATTTCTCCTTCCAGCCAGTGTTCCACAATAAAACATTTCCTTCTTCCTCTATCTATATTGACAAATGCCTTCCAATTGGATGTTCTTTGTCTTTTTCTTTATTGGAAATTATTTTGAAATTTTTCCACGCTTTGGTAGTTGAAAATCAGGTGTAAGTACTCTTAATAATTATTTGGATGATTTTCTATTTGCTGGTGCTCCTGGTTCTCAAACCCGTGAACGGTTAATGTTATATTTACATCACTGTGTCAAAAAATAGGTGTTCCCCTTGCTCAAGATAAGATAACTGGCACAATGACATGTTTAACCTTTTTAGGTTTGGAAATAGATACAGTGAAAATGTTGATTTGTTATTTCCATTGCTTACTAAACACAAAGTCAAGTATGGAAACTTGGGAGTCAGTAACGGTTTTAATGGTATTTGGTTCAAGAGCCATTCCATCAGGAAGGGCTTTCATAAGAAGATGACGTCACATTTACCATGTTAGTTGTGATCCTCTACAAATGTTCCAATTTGTATAATTCTGGCAGTAAATGTAATTACTGGGTTTGTTATCTTGTTATGGAGATGAACAGTTAGCTGCAAGTATAATTTTTACCTTTTAAAACATAAACAACATTTTTGGCGGGAAGCTGCCTTTTACACACTTTGATAAATTCCTCTTAATCCACTTATATGGATAAAAAAATTAATACTGGTATTCATAATTGGCTCTAGTTATAAAAAATGTCTCCTAACATCATACTGGCATTGCATAAATATCAATACTTTGCTTCAAAATTGGAAAAAAATAAACATGCTTTATGTGTCGGCCGTACACTATAATAGCACGACAGTAGCATGGCAGTTGTTACATATTCAGTAATTGTTTTTATATTTTTTAATCAACCATATAAAATTAACATTGCATCTCAGTTAGTAACATTTTACAACCAGTTAGCAGAAGTGGAGATTAAAAAATGTTATATTTTGGTGTCGGATGTACACACGAGTAACATATGTAAATATTATGGATAAATGTCTGCTTGAAATATTAATTTGTCTTTTATATATTATGTCAATTAACAAAGGACATTTCTGGGATTATTTCTGTATAAAAATTCAATTTCTACTCACTTATGTATAAAAAATATGCTGATAAATGTGTTAATAGAATTTTTCTTTAAATATTGCTGCATTCATGGTTGATGCATTAGTTGCATTATAAGTGACTAAAACACATCTACTGAGAAAGGATTAATGTAATATTGGACACTAGAGATAATAACCTTTCAAATGATACCAAACTTGTCTCACTTGAATGAGTTTCTAAAAATGACCTATTGGTTTACTTGACCACGGATTTGCCCTGTTATTTGTAATCACTTTGGAGGAATTTGCTCTGTCTATGATCTCTATTGTGTATATATAAACATATAAATATCTCAGTTATATATCCCAGGGCTCGCGCTGTTGTTCGCCAAGGGTGCCAGTTGCGGAAGAAAAAAAAAAAATTGCCGAAAGAATTTCCATGTTGGCGAAATATTTGGCGAAAGACTTTCTTTTACCATATAATTTTTGGTTTATAACTTTCAACCGATTTTGTTTAGTGTTCCGGTTCGTACCAAATTTGAGAACGTGGCTGGTTTTCACTCTGTTTTCGGAAACAAGCGAATATCGATCTAATACTCAAAATTAGAATACACAGTTAAAGATTTTAATGATGAAATATTCAATTATTATATACAATGTGTTTTACCCAAAATAATATCTAAAGTTTTGTTTTACCTCAGAAAGCTTTCGTTTAGTGTAGGTTAGGTCGCACGGCCCAGTTCATTTCTGGAATGTGGGGGTGCAAGTAGAAAATGTACACATGCGTTCCACCGTTCTACAAATATTATTCAACTATCTTTAATGTTACTGGTATAAATTGTATATAAATATTATTTCAAATACACTTGGTCAGCAATTATAATATTTTTGTGCTATATTTGTTAATAAACTTTATCCTAAGAAGCCTCACTGTTAGAAATAGAATGCTCGGAGCAAGTTGTCGCTTTCTACCTATTTTCGGATTGCAATAGATGCCGGTGTTTTGTTTGCAATAAACATGTAAAAGACGCGTTCTTTGTGTTTATTTATATTTTATTGACTGTCTACAATGAGTAAGACAAAAAACAAAAAGAATAATAGTGTTTAACATCAAAGCGTACAGGTAATTAGTTAAACAATTGGTCAGATTGTAAATACGGCCAGTTGCTGGCAGTGTTATCACTGCGTTAATCCCAACTGATTACCACTGTCCATACATCAAACAAATAAATCGGTGATTAAAGCTTATGATTTATGTTATCTTTGCTTTCAAAAGAAAATTAATTAATATATCTCTTGTGCTAAAACAACTACTTGCTACCAGTTTAGGAGGCCATATTTAACATGAAGAACTCGTTAGACGTGTTACGTATATAAACGACATGAACAATATTTTTATTCACATTTCACACTCAATGCGTCTAAATTATGGGGAAATGAAAAATTAATGATCGAAATGAAAGTGGTGCCAAAGTACCAAAGTTATCATCATTTGGGTTTGTTGGGTCCTGTCCAAATTTAGTTTCATCGACCTAGCCAATAGGATAATCCTTATTCTGTGGACCTGTATTATTCATGTTACTCTGTATCCCAGGTGCCATTGAATATCGTGGTTCTTTGTGTACAAGGAATCATTCTCGAGATACATATATATATATATATATACACATATATTGGTTTGCAAGAGTCTGTTCGGTGAACTCTGCGATAGACCATTTGTCATATAGATACCATATTCATGTAGTATATCAAACTGTAACTGTCCTAGAGATGGGCTCCAGTCTATGTTTAGATAGTATTTCCTCACTTCAACACCATAGACTCTTTAATCACTTAAAAGTTATAACTTTATCAAGATATACTGATGAAAAGGAATAAAGGAACAGGAAACTTTAGACCAAATTTGATTCACTACTAGTGTAGTAATGTCTGTATTTCATACCAAGTTGTAATGTGGGATTGAATGTCTGTAGTGTTGAATGTGCTGCCTAAATGTTCCCAGTCAACTTCTGAAAATATGAATTGATTTTTGATGCAGTCATTATTTCTTGTTGCTATCTGTGTGATCCTTTATTTCTTTGCATCAGTATATATTACATGTTTACAGATTAATGAAATTAGTGCTCATTTTAAAAAGGTTAAAACTATGGTCTGTCGCTTTAATGTCCGAACCGGCCTCGGTGGCGTCGTGGTTGGGCCATCGGTCTATAGGCTGGTAGGTACTGGGTTCGGATTCCAGTCGAGGCATGGGATTTTTAATCCAGATGCCGACTTCAAACCCTGAGTGAGTGCTCCGCACCACTTGCACCGACCAGTGATCCATAACTGTTTCAACAAAGGCCATGGTTTGTGCTATCCTGCCTATGGGAAGCGCAAATATAAGATCCCTTGCTGCCTGTCGTAAAAGAATGGCCTATGTGGTGACAGCGGGTTTCCTCTAAAAAAACAACACCCAAAAACAGTGTCAGAATGACCATATGTTTGTCGTCCAATAGCCGATGATAAGATAAAAAATCAATGTGCTCTAGTGGCGTCGTTTACAGATTAATGAAATTAGTGCCCATTTTAAAAGGTTAAAACTAGGGTCTGTCGCTTTAATAATGTCCGTGGGGTTTGTTTTTTGTTGTTGTTTTTGTAGTTTTTTTGTTTTTTTAATAAATGCACACATGTAGAATCAAGTTTAATAGTCATTTTCAGGGCAGTGGATGGAAGGTACCATAAATAGAATAGGAATTATAAGACAAATTGGGATCCAGAATAAAAGAAAACATTTAAACCCATGACAGGCGTGTGCTACAACAGCTTGTTCTGAATGTGCACCAGGGCCCCGTTCCACGAAGCAATCTTAGCCCAAAGATCACCTTAAGTGCATAGCTAAGATCGCTTCGGCCCTGACCTGAAAGGAAGCTTTACCGAACCTGCAGTTTATATCAGTTTTTGTTATTTCTCTACAGTTTGAGCAAAAACTCCCAGTTTTTATTAAATTCGTTGTACTGACCAATGCTCATTTTAAATATAGTACATGTTTCATTTTCTATCTTGCCTTTTATCATATTCTTAATTGTTTTTGTATTTAGGTTAGATTTTTGTATTAATAAACGTATGTGAATTCTGTACGGAACCAAATAAACTATGTTCTTGTTATAATGAATGTGTTCACTTTTTTGTTTTTAATTTTCAGTCTCTTTAGAAGTAGTACTAAACCAAATAACTTCCGGCTGAGTCAAAGTTCAAGGTGCACCCACCTTTTGATAGAGAAGTTAACACCACAAGTCCTGTGATTGGTAATAAAAATGTGTTGGTTGTAAAAAAAAAAAAAAAAGGTTTCATCTGGGTAAACGATGTATGCAATTTTATTTCATCTAGTACCACTGTGTCAAGTAGCCTTGTGCTTGAAAAACCAGTATGGGGTACATGTAAAAAAAAACCCCCAAAAAACAGGACTAGGGTAGTCATAGACACTACCCGTTATCTCTGAAATGAGCAGGTTGACCCCCAGATTTTTTCTGATTCACAGGGTGAGGTGTGGTAGTATTTATATCTGTGGTGTTTAAGTCGATTGATAGCTGCACGTAGGAGTTTTAGCCACATGTGTTACTATTGTCTGTGGGATTTGATTTGGTAATATTCACCCTAGAGCGGTCATAAAACAAATGTTCCTACGTTTCTGGTTGAGTAGGACAGAAGCTACACATATTTGAATCGATGTATGTAATTAGAGCCAAGATTAATTTGTGTCTTTTAACGTTGTGTAGTTTATCTTGTAAAAGTTTACCCCATTCTAGAAAGAATGAAAGAAAGGAAGGAAGGAAATGTTTTATTTAACGACGCACTCAACACATTTTATTTACAGTTATATGGCGTCAGACATATGGTTAAGGACCACAGGTATTGAAAAAGGAAACCTGCTGTCGCCACTTAATGGGCTACTCTTTTTCGATTGGCAGCAAGGGATCATTTATATGTACCATCCCATAGACAGGATAGCACATACCACGGCCTCTGATGTACCAGTCGTGGTGCACTGGCTGGAGCGAGAAATAGCCCAATGGTCCCACCGACGGGAATCGATTCCAAATCGACCGCGCATCAAGCGAGTGCTTTACCACTGGGCTAAGTCTCGCCTCCTGAAAGAAAGGAAGATAGAAATAAGTGTTCTATTTAACTTCTCACTCAGCACATTTTATTAAATTTACGGTTATATGTCGTCGGACTACAGATATAATTAGATAGGAAACCCGCTGCCACCACTACATGGACTACATCATTCTAAGGAAGAAACATTCACTTATCTGTCCATTGGCCCAAACCAATTGATATTAGAGCCAAAATAAATTAGGGTCTTTTTTAAGGTTGTAAAAGGTATCTTATACACATTTATCCAATCTAGAAAGAATGAAACGAGGAAAGAAAGAAGTGTTCTATTTAATTACGCATTTTATTTACGGTTATATTTAGTGGGACCACAGATATACTTGAGAGGAAACCCGAAGCCACCACTCCATGGGCTACCCCATTCTAAGGGGAAAATATGTAGCATTCACTGGCTCCCTCCTCTTGCTGGCTAGCTGGTGGTTTGTACAGCTGGTCCTTCACGGTCACTTGTTCAACACGGTGCTCACCATCGGTGCGGACGTGAGCCCGTGGAGCTGAAGTTGGACGTGAGTCGGGGCTGGTCAGATCATCAACCACCATCACGTCGGGTGTCACAGCTGGCTTCAACTGTACACTGGCTAGGTCGAGTCACTTTGTTTTACTTGGCAGGTCGGACTGGCTAGGCCGAATCACTTTGTTTGACTTGGCAGGTCGGGCTGGCTAGGTAGAGTCACTTTGTCTGACTTGGCAGGTCGGGCTGGCTAGGTAGAGTCAGTTTGTCTGACTTGGCAGGTCGGGCTGGCTAGGTAGAGTCACTTTGTCTGACTTGGGTGGTCGGACTGGCTAGGTCGAGTCACTTTGTCTGACTTGGGTGGTCGGACTGGCTAGGTCGAGTCACTTTGTCTGACTTGGCAGGTCGGGCTGGCTAGGTCGAGTCACTTTGTTCGACTTGGGTGGTCGGACTGGCTAGGTCGAGTCACTTTGTTTGACTTGGCAGGTCGGGCTGGCTAGGTCGAGTCACTTTGTTGGACTTGGGTGGTCGGACTGGCTAGGTCGAGTCACTTTGTTTGACTTGACAGGTCGGGCTGGCTAGGTCGAGTCACTTTGTTTGACTTGGGTGGTCGGACTGGCTAGGTCGAGTCACTTTGTTTGACTTGGCAGGTCGGGCTGGCTAGGTCGCGTCACTTTGTTTGACTTGGCAGGTCGGGCTGGCTAGGTCGAGTCACTTTGTTTGACTTGGGTGGTCGGACTGGCTAGGTCGAGTCACTTTGTTTGACTTGGCAGGTCGGTCTGCCTAGGTCGAGTCACTTTGTCTGACTTGGCAGGTCGGGCTGGCTAGTTAGAGTCACTTTGTCTGACTTGGCAGGTCCGCCTGGCTAGGTCGAGTTACTTTGTCGGGCTGGCTAGTTCGAGTCACTTTGTCTGACTTGGCAGGTCGGGCTGGCTAGTCACTTTGTCTGACTTGGCAGATCGGGCTGGCTAGGTCGAGTCACTTTGTCTGACTTGGCAGATCGGGCTGGCTAGGTCGAGTCACTTTGTCTAGACTTGACAGGTCGGGCTGGCTAGGTCGAGTCACTTTGTCTGACTTGGCAGGTCGGGCTGGCTAGGTCGAGTCACTTTGTCTGACTTGGCAGGTCGGGCTGGCTAGGTCGAGTCACTTTGTTTGACTTGGGTGGTCGGGCTGGCTAGGTCGAGTCACATTGTTTGACTTGGGTGGTCGGACTGGCTAGGTCGAGTCACTTTGTTTGATTTGGCAGATCGGGCTGGCTAGGTCAAGTCACTTTGTCTGACTTGGCAGATCGGGCAGGCTAGGTCAAGTCACTTTGTCTGACTTGGCAGATCGGGCTGGCTAGGTCAAGTCACTTTGTCCGACTTGTCATGTTGGGCTGGCTAGGTCGAGTTACTTTGTTTGACTTGGCAGGTCGGGCTGGCTAGGTCGAGTCACGGCTGGCTTCAACTGGTGAGTCAGAAAGAGCCGCCCCTGACAGTTGTGCTGCCTCTTTGCCCTCACTCCCACCTCCCCCCATCACACTGGCGGGCGTTCCCTCCCTCTAGCAGCTCACCGGCCTCAGTAGCGCAGTGGTTAAGCCATCAGACATGAGGTTGTTAGGTACTCGGTTCACCTCCCGGTATCGGCTCCCACTCAAAGTGAGTTTAATGACTCACTGGGTAGGTGTAAAACCACTACGGGACATCTCTCTCACTAACTAATATAAAATTATCTGGTCAGTAAATAAATGTATGTAATGTAATGTGACCGTATTGTTAATGCTTCGGTGGAGGGGTTTGAGTATTTATATGTATGCCTCGTAGTTTGGTTTATATATTGTATGTTAAATTACCAAACTACCTTTAAGTCGTTGAAGGTTACACACCACCATTAATTACTCCGTGCAGTTCAATACAATTTCCAAGTCCCAATATATTCTGTGAAAAATACAGCACTACCCGAGAGGGTCATGCGACTGTAGGGAGTGCTCTCGAAAGGCGAGTACCGTATGGAAAATCAACATAGGTCGATCATGAAAATGTTCTGTTAACAACCCCCATGCCTGAACATCGCCTTGTGTTGCTGTTATACAAGTGGTACTATACCACATGCACAGTTGTTAAGTTAGTACTACATATAGCAAGTATCTTCAAACTAATGGGTTATTTAAATACTACAGAGGTCGACCTACGTGAAATCATCAAAGAAATATTTTATATAAGTATCACAATTTTGTAGTATTTTTGTTTATGATTAACTTTCTTAAACCAAACTATATTAAGCAGCTACAACAAGCAACGACGTGACAAATGGTGGTGTTGTGCCTGAGCCACTGGCGTAGCCAGGATTTTATATTGGGTGGCACCCACTATTAGGAAGGAAGGAAATGTTTTGTTTAACGACGCACTCAACACATTTTATTTACGGTTATATGGCGTCGGACATATGATTAAGGACCACACAAATATTGAATGAATGAATGAATGAATGAATGTTTAACGACACCCCAGCACGAAAAATACATCGGCTATTGGGTGTCAAACTATGGTAATGCAAATAAATAAAGTGATGATCAACATCAATATAAAAATTCAAAAACAGTGTAAAGAACTGTGCAAAAACACAAATATCACAGAATTTTATGGATACTGAATATTACTCAAAACTTAAATTTTGTGCTGTATTGGCCATTCTCAAAGAGAATGTTACACCCCTGCACCACGGTGAGGTTACAGCACACGCAGGGGCACACACACACAAATATTGAGGGATCAAGGGATCTTTTATATGCACCATCCCAAAGACAGGATAACACATACCACGGCCTTTGATATACCAGTCGTGGTGCACTAGCTGGAGCGAGGAATAGCGCAATAGGCCCACTAACGGGGATCGATCCTAGACCGACCCAAATAAAAAAAGGTACTCGAATTTTGTGCGGAACCAGGGTAGTCATAGACGTTACCCGTTATCTCAGAAATGAGCAGCTTGACCCCCTGATTTTTCTCTGATTCACTTTAAAGGGACATACCCTAGTTTTTAAACACTAAGATATATTTTTGACTATTAGAGCCGTTTTTGATAACTGAAATCATACTTTACTTAGATTTTATGGTTTAGATTATCAATTTCCGTACATTCGATGTGTCTTTAGTCAACTTGTATTGGTGTTTTTAATATCACAAAATGCATTTCTCATATTTTTAAAAACGCACGTGCTTCTAAGAAGTAACAGTATTGGAGTCGAGTTTTAGTCCGTTTTCGGAGGGTATTTCACCATTTCAAAGTCACAGACTCATGTTTCACTCAATTGTAACTTTATCGAAATGTGTTTCAGGTTTGTAGATTAACTAAACTTAGTGTTAATTTTCACGGGTTGAAACTAGGGTCTATCCCTTTAACTAAACATAGTGTTAATTTTCACGGGTTGAAACTAGGGTATGTCCCTTTAAGGGTGAGGGGTGGTAGTATTTAAATCTGTGGTGTTTATATCGATTGATACGTTGCAGGTAGGAGTGTTAGCGACATATGTTACTATTGTCATCTATGGGATTTGATTTGGTAGTATACACCCTAATATCAACACGTATAATCTTATATTTAATGAATAAAACGGTTAAAAGGGACATGATATTTCGGCACAATTTCTGAAATAAAATACTAAATACTAATATCCAAAATATATTACAAATATGTGTGGTTTCGTGTATTAATGTCAAAGTAATATTCTGTAAAAAAAACCCTGGAAAATATATACATTTTATAATATAATTTAGAACCGGGACCCAAAATGTTACCAATTTTGATATTGACTCATATTGTGTCAAATTACCAAATGTTTGCCATCCAATAGCCCCGTTGGTGGACCCATTGGGCTATTTCTCGTTCCAGCCCGTGCTCCACAACTGGTGTAACAAAGGCCGTGGTATGTACTACCCTGTCTGTGGGATGGTGCATATAAAAGATTCCTTGCTGCTAATCGAAAAGAGTAGCCCATGAAATGGCGACGGCGGGTTTCCTCTCTCAATGTATGTGTGGTCCTTAACCATATGTCTGACGCCATATAACCGTAAATAAAATGTGTTGAGTGCGTCGTTAAATAGTACATGTCATCCAATAGCCGATGATTAATAAATCAATGTATATATACATGTTCAATATCTAGTGGTGTCGTTAAACAAAACAAACTTTAACTTTTAACGTTGTATGATCAGGTACCACAGATAATAAGAAGAGAAACCCGCTTCAGCAAAAGAAAAGAAAGGAATGTTTTATTTAACCACGCACTCAACACATTTTATTTACGGTTATATGACATCGGACATATGGTTATGGACCACACTGATATTGAGAGAGGAAACCCACTGTCGCCATTTCATGGGCTACTCTTTTCGATTAGCAGCAAGGTATTTTTTATATGCACCATCCCACAGACAGGGTAGTACATACCACGGCCTTTTATATACCAGTCGTGGTGAACTAGCTGGAACGACAGCTTCAGCGAGATCATGTAGTACCATCTTTTTTTAATTTCCAGCAATGGATCTTTTATATGCACTATCCGACAGGCGGACACACAGACGGGGATCGATCCTGGGTCGTGCATCAGACTAGCGGGCACACAGATGGGGATCGATCCTGGTTCGTGCATCAGATGAGCGCTATACAACTTAGCTACGTCTCGCCCCAAACGGCCCCTTGCAAATGACTGCATGTTACTGTGTGCAAAATTGGTTTCTCTGCCTTGTTCTCATATTTTAAGACAATTAATCGCGGTCCGTATATCATCGTACATAATAGTCCGGACAACAGGTCAGAATGGCTTTCTGGTGTTCACATCCTTTCCGTAAACCTAATTGTTGTTCGGTAAGTTTATTCAGTTTATTAGCGCAGTTTGTTACGTTTTCTGTTTATTAATAAATTACAAACAATGCCCATAAGTTTTTTGAGTTTCACGTATTTTACTTCATAACCAGTACGCGTTGATTTAGTTTTTACCCACAAGCATTCATTTTATTACCAGGTCCTGTGAACACTTTTACGGGAAATAGAACACGGGCTCGGACTGTGTTTGACACAAGACATGGGAATGAATGAATGGATCAGTGAATGAATGAATTTTTAACGACACCCCAGCACGAAAAATACATCGGCTATTGGGTGTCAAACTATGGTAAAGTGATGATCAACATCAATATGAAAATCCAACAGTTAAACAAAAACAGTGTAAAGAACTGTAAAAATACAAATATCACAGATATATAACATTAAAATTTAGAATAAAAGTATCACGTAAAAACTGCAATAAAAATTCACAGTTCGTGGTCCAAATATATCTTTTCGAATTTCTTTCAGAAACTGACACTCCACCAAAATGTGACGCACCGTCAGAAGACACTGACAGTGCTCACACTGAGCTGGAGGATTTTTCTTTAAGATAAATGAATGGGTCAAGTGAGTATGACCGATACGGGCACGACACAAGACTATTTCATCCTTCCTGTACTGTCTATAGGAGGACTGCCACTCTCCCAAGACCGGCTTGATAGCATGAAGCTTGTTCGCAACCTCACCGTACCAATCACGTTGTCAAGTCGAAAAGATAAATTGGTTGATACAATATTTAAAATCAGTATAAGGTACACCAACCCTGGCATGAGGCAAATCCAAAGCAGACTTGGCAGCAAAATCTGCCTTTTCATTACCCATGATGCCAACATGGCTGGGTACCCAACAAAATACAGTGTCTTTATTGGCAATAGATAAAAAGACACACTTTCGTATCACCATCCCAATTAAGGGAGCCTAGTTGTTGTTTTAATTGGACCTTGGGACTGCAAAAGAGCTAGGCGGACATTTGGACCGTTATGACGTTCCCTAACCGTCAGGGACCATCTATATCAATATGGCGCAGTCACTGCCTACCAGACAGTAGTCAAATATTCTCGATCTAATACAACATCAATCTTATGTTTGACGTTAAATACCTTTACATCGATCATTTTCGAGCTCCCTGATTAAAAATGTTTCACATATTAAAGACTAATACACACACTACAGAGAGAAACCCGACAACACCACCCCCCCCCCCCCCCCTTTCAATAATGTTCCGGTTAAATACGTGTTTGCTGACGGGTTTCTTCCTGTAGTGTGTGTAGGATCTTTCTTCAAGATAAATGAATGGGTCAAGTAAGTATGACAGCTGCAGGCACAACACAAGACTACCTCATCCTTCCTGCACAGTCTATAGGAGGACTGCCACTCTCGCAAAACTGGCTTGATAGCATGAAGCTTGTTCGCAACCGCACCATCCCAATCATGTTGCCAAGTCAAAAAGACAAATTGGTTAATATTATCTTTAAAATCAGTATACGGTACACCAACCCTGGCATAAGGCAAATTATTTTAACACTGAGCCTGAACTGAGGTAACGAAAAGGCAGATGTTGCTGTCTAGTCTGCTTTGAATTTGCCCGTGTCCATGTTGGTGTCCCCCACAGTGATTTCGAATTTCATATTAACCAACACATCCTCTCGACTTGGCAAGATGACGGAGACGGGACGGTGCAGTTGCGAAAAAGCTTCATTCTGGAACTATCGTTAATGCAACTTTGATATAGTCACTTTAAATGGAAAAAAAAAAGTTTTATTTTTTGTTACAGTAAGACCACCACGAACTGTCATTGCTACAGTCGTGCCACAGACTACTACATCCAGTCATGGCACAGACTTCAGCAATTGCACAGACGACTACATCCAGTCAACCAACTTTCTCGAAACGGCCAACTTTCACTAAATCACACACGTTCACCAAACCAAGTTTCCAGAAACCACACATTGTCAACAATCCACACACAGAAAATGTATATGCTCAGAATGGATTTTTACCAGTAACACCACCACCACCGCAAGACATGGGATCCAACTGGATCCATCTGTAATATATAAATACAAATTAATCCTTAAAGGTGCTTAGTCAAAGTTGTGTCTACAATGTTTCGTTATTATATGACTTCAAATTAATTGATCTTAAAGGTGCTTAGTCAAAGTTGCGACTACAATATTTCGTTATTATATGACTTCAAATTATTTGATCTTAAAGGTGCTTAGTCAAAGTTGCCACTACAATATTTCGTTATTATATGACTACAAATTAATTGATCTTAAAGGTGCTATGTCAAAGTTGCCACTACAATATTTCGTTATTATATGACTACAAATTAATCGATCATACATTAACTGTAGAATAGTAATTTTAAGTCTTGAACTGGACGACAAAATGGGGCTCGGACTGTGACAAAAATTCGTCAGCGAGTGTTTGGCACAAGTTCGTCATTGAAACTCGTTCAGTTTAGGTTCATTTCCGTTCTTCGGGATAGTCTTTACGAAAATCTCTTGAATTAAATATAATTTAAATAATTATAAATTCATTGGAAATGGTCAGAAAACAACACTTTAAAAAAAATAGTTTATTAACCCAAGAAACATATATGGTAGTGCCATGGTTAAAAACAATTAAAACTTACTTCCTGACTATTAAACACACACACACACACACACACACACACACACACACACACACACACACACACACACACAACAACAACAACAACAATAAAGAAACAAAACACAACACGAGCATGCCTAGACAGTGGCACACTTTTATATTTACACACGTTTACACTATTATAAAGCAAATAAAAAGCCAGTGCTAGAATTGTGTTAAAAGACGACATTTTTTTGAAGTTCTTCAACTCTTAGTTCTTGTTTCGTTTATGCATTTACTTGTTCTGTTTCAGTACTTCTCTTTAAATACTACAACTTTGGAGACGCACACAAAGAAAAAATGAAAAGCAAATGTTCCGTACAGGCTGGTTTCGAAAAGACGCGTGACGAAACAAGACATTGTGCAACAGGTCAAAGTGTAAAAGGTCCTCTGGTTTACAACACATATGTCTAACAGTGACCATAGATGTGTTGAACGTGAGGTCTTGTCAACACATTGTGAAACCAACCGTGATATGAAAGAACAAACATCAACACATTCTTGTGAAAAACCTTTTCAATGTGGGATGTGTTTAAAGTGTTTCTCTTACAAGTCTTACATTAAGCGCCATATGTTGTCCCACACTGGCGAAAAACCATATCAGTGTGAGGTGTGCAGAAAGTGTTTTCGTCTGAGCATTTCCTTGAAAAAGCATGCTTTGATACACACTGGTGTTAAGAACTTTACATGTGAAGTATGTGCAAAATGTTTCATGCACATTTCCAACTTCAAAAGACATATGATCATCCACAGTGGAATTAGACCTTCCAAATGTGATATCTGTGCAAAATCTTTCTACACGAGTTACGATTTGAAGAAACACATGTTGACCCACACTGGAGTGAAGAACTTCAAATGCCAGGTGTGTGGGAAATATTTCTCTCAGAGTTGCTCCTTGAAAAGACATACGATGATTCACACTGGTATTAAGAGGCCTTTTAAAACGTTCAAATGCGACACGTGTGTAAAATCCTTTTCTCGACGTTCCACCTTGAAACAGCATATGATGCGTCACACTGGAGTGAAGAATTTCAAATGTGAAGTGTGTTCAGAATGTTTTTCTCACAGTTCCACATTGAAGAACCATATGTTGGTTCACACCGGCGTTAAATCTTTCAAATGCGACACGTGTGCAAAATCTTTTTCTCGGTATTCCACCCTGAAACTGCATATGCTGGTTCACACTGGAGTGAAGAATTTCATATGTGAAGTGTGTGCAAAACGTTTCTTGCTTCATTCCCATTTGAAAAGACATATGGTAATTCACACCGATGTCAGACCTTTCCAATGTGACGTGTGCGCGAGATGTTTCTCTGACGTCTGCAACTTCAGACGACATATGTTGACGCACACAGGTGTTAAGCCTTTCGCGTGTGAGGTGTGTGAAAAGCGATTCTCTCAGAGGTCCAGCCTCAAAAACCACATGTTCGTGCACTCTGACGTTAAGCATTTCAAATGTGAGTTGTGTGCAAAACCTTTCTTTCAAAAGAGACTTTTGAAAAGACACATGGGCACTCATACTGGTGCTAAGTGACAAGATTTCTAGCCCCATTCCCATGGCTAATGATATTCAATATTGGGCTAGTAAATAACTACAATTACCATGCCCGACTGCTAGTGATTTTTGTTTTCAAATGTTGCACTTAAGTCTATTTTCTAAATATGAATATCCTGCCCCACCCTAACCCCTCAATGTTAGTGTTTTAAGCCCTATCTCCCTCCCAAAAAGAGTTTGTTTTATTTAATGACGCCACTAGAGCACATTGCTTTTTTTTTTAATCTTATCATCGGCTATTGGACGTCAAACATATGGTCATTTTAGAGGAAACCCGCTGTCTCCACATAGGCTACTCTTTTACGACAGGCAGCAAGGGATCTTTTATTTGCGCTTCCCACAGGCAGGATAACACAAACCATGGCCTTTGTTGAACCAGTTATGGATCACTGGTCGGTGTAAGTGGTTTACACCTACCCGTTGAGCCTTGCGGAGCACTCATTCGGGGTTTGGAGTCTGTATCTGGATTAAAAATCCCATGCCTCGACTGGGATCCGAACCCAGTACCTACCAGCCTGTAGACCGATGGCCTAACCACGATGCCACCGAGGTCGGTGGTATATCAAAGGCAGTGGTGTCAGGCTTTACCCCAGGATTTGTTAAAGGCGCTTCCCAGACCGACAGCACATCGAGCGGGCGCTTTACCACTGGGCTACGGCCCGCCCCCAGTTTTAATGAGACCCACTGGGTAGGTGCCACGTCACGACCACGACGCCACCGAGGTCGGTATATCTCCCTCTTTATGTGACATATCTGATTATAACTGTTATTTAGTAAAATTGTATTAACTTAAAGTAAAGAAGGGCTAGTGAATTTTTAATGGTGGCGAGTAATTTGTTTTAGATCACTGATTCCATGGCTAGTAGATTTTATATATATAAAAAAATTAGAAGCCCTGTAAATGATATGTAATACTTGTGCAAATTCGATCACTCTTAGAACCACCTTAAAGGTCCTATGTTAATGTTGAGACTGGTATTTGTAATAAATAAATACAAATTAACCGATCTTAAAGGTGCTATGTCAAAATTGACACTACAATATTTCGTTATTATATGACTACAAATTTACCGATCTTAAAGGTGCTATGTCAAAATTGAGACTACAATATTTCGTTAATATATGACCACAAATTAATTGACCTTAAAGGTGCTATGTCAAAACTGAGAATACAATATTTCGTTATTATATGACTACAAATTAATCGATCTTAAAGGTGCTATGTCAAAATTGAGAATACAATATTTCGTTAATATATGACTACAAATTAATTGATCTTAAAGGTGCTATGTCAAAATTAAGACTACTATATTTCGTTATTATATGACTACAAATTAATTGATCTTAAAGGTGCTATGTCAAAGTTGAGACTACATTATTTCGTTATTATATGACTACAAATTAATCGATCCCACACATAATCTTTCCATAATTAACTCTAGAATAGTAATTTTAAAAGTCTTAAACTGGACGAAAAAAAGTTTCTTGAATAATTTGTCGCTGAATATAGCACACACACACAATTCTTGTTTCTTTGTCAGTCGACCATAAAACACTGTGTTAATTTAATATTATGACTGTTTGCGCATTAAACATTTATGTAATTAAGGTTCAAGCACGCTGTCATGGGCATTCATACCTTAGCTTTCAGAACTGTGTGCCCAGGACAATGGTATAATGGTTATTAATGATTAGTCAGATGGAAGTAGGTATCTTGGAATTGCACCTACCCATTGGATAGTAGCCGGTACCGGGTGATGAACCCAGAACCTACCAGCCTTTAGTCCTATGGTTTAAACAAAGTTTGTTTTGGTTAACGTCACTACTAGAGCACGTTGATTTATTAATCATCGGCTATTGGATGTCAAACATTTGGTAAGTTTGACAAATCGTCTTAGAAAGGAAACCCACTACATTTTCCATTAGTAGCAAGGGATCTTTTGTATGCACCATCCCACAGACAGGATAGCACGTACCACGGCCTTTCGTATACCAACCGAGTGCACTGGCTGGAACGATAAAAATACACCATCCCACAGACCAGAACCGTACTTTTTTGTTTTTACTCCAGAAGGGAGTAGTGTTTCATTTGTTTATAAAAAGCAGTGCCACCCCCCCCCCCCCCCCCCCCCCCCGTAGGATTTTGATCAGGATACAGCCCTGCAGACAGGATTGCACATACCACGGCCTTTGATATACCAGCCGTGATGCACTGGCTGGAAAAAGAAATAGCCCAATGGGCCCACCCACGGGGATCGATCCCAAACCGACTGGATTAACCACTGCACCACCTAGGCCGGTAATGTTGGTTCCATAGGTCTGTCGGTATAAATGTAGCTCAGTTGCAAAAGTGGAACAGGGCATTATAAAAGTTGCACCATAAAAGTTCCCTAGCGTTGCCGGACTATAAATGTAGCTCAGTTGCAAATGTTGAACAGGGCATTATAAAAGTTGCACGATAAAAGTTCCATAGTGTTGCCGGACGTGTTGTCAGAGGTTATGTTATCTCGATGTTCGAGAATCCCATATTACGCAAGTTAGTTCATTTATTTCACTTCAACTTAGTTTCGTGCTTATATCCAATTAAGGTTCGCGCACGCTGTCTTGGGCAGACACCTGAGCTATCTGGGCTGTCTGACCAGAAGAGTGGGTTAATTTTAGTGAGAATGAGAGTGAGAGTGAGAGTGAGAGTGAGAGAGTGAGAGTGAGAGTGAGAGAGAGAGAGAGAGAGAGAGAGTGAGAGTGAGAGTGAGAGTGAGAGTGAGAGTGAGAGTGAGAGTGAGAGTGAGAGAGAGAGTGAGAGAGAGAGAGAGAGAGAGAGTGAGAGAGAGAGAGAGAGAGGTGGATGTGTAGTCGTTAAAACTCGCTCTGGGTGGGAGCCGGTACCTGGCTGTGAACGCAGTACCTACCAGCCTTATGTCCGATGGCTTGGCTATGACACCACCTAGGCCGGTTATTCCAGTGCGGTCCCAAGTACCGCTAACAGCTAAGCATCAATTGGTTTTGTTTTGGTTTTTATTCATTATGGATGCTGTCAAATAATATGCTAAACAAATATGAGGGACAACCTGACAAAAGTATTTCAGAATAGATAAGCTCAATACGCAATATTGCCATCGGCATCAACTAAACAATTAATTAATTAATTATTATTCTTTTGTAATTTTTATTTATTTATTTATTATTATTAAAAAATTTTTATTATTATTATTTTTATTTTTTTTTTTGGGGGGGGGGAGAGTTAACACAGTGCAGTGTACATCAGTGTAGCTCAGCCTGTTCAGTGCTCGCTTGAGATGCTTGCGTCGCAGGATCGAACCACCTCTGTGGATCCATTCAATTGATTAGATTCCTTCTCGTTCCAACCAGAGCAACACAACTAATCAAAGGCTGTGATATGTGTTTTCCTGTCTATGGCAAAGTGCATATAACAGATCCTTTGTGTTTTCCTGTCTATGGGAAAGTGCATATAACAGATCCTTTGTGTTTTCCTGTCTATGGCAAAGTGCACATAACAGATCCTTTGCTGCATCAGAAAAATATAGCTGGTTTCCTCTGACGACTACGTGTCAGAATTACAAAATGTTTGACATCCAGTAGCCGATGATTCATAAATCAATGTGCTCTAGTGGTATCGTTAAACAAAACAAACAAACTAAACAAAGCTTCTTTTTTTTGCTTTTTATGTTTTGTTTTGTTTGTTTAACAACACCACTAAAACACATTGATTTATTAACCATCAGCTAATAGATATGAAACATTTGGCAATATTTCTGATACACGAGACAGTGAGCTCAGGGCACCCCAACCCTGACACTGCCATTTAATATTCTGGGGACAATTAAAAAAAAAAAAAAAAAAAAAAAAAATATATATATATATATATATTTCTGACACATAGTCTTACAGGAATCCCGTTACATTTTCCCATTAGTAACAAGGGATCTTTTATATACACGTTCTCAGAAACAGGACAACACATACCATGGTATTTGATGAAGAAAAATTACCGATATGTCAGGATGTTCTTTTTGTCACAGTCATCTGTGATAGAAAGTCGCGGGCTTCTAAACATGATGAATGTATTATTATGCATCTGAAAAGATAACAGGCAAGCTAAGATTTTATTCGTGTGGGCGGGAAGGGGGGGGGGGGGGGGGGGGGGTGGAGGGGCGAAGAATTCTTGGAACGAACGAGATTGGAAGGCGTAAAATACTATCTTGGGAAATTTTGAGATCTAGAGGCTCTGAAAAACCATTTTGCAGCCAATAGAGGGACGTTACATACTTTAAATGACAATATCAATAACCAGTAAGTTTCTGTTATTTTTACCAGATTTCTTTCTTCTTTTTTTTTTCTTCTTTTTTTGGGGGGTGGGGGTGGGGGAAACTGCTATCTACGGCCCTAAATAAAAGTCGGAGTATTAAATAGGATTATCGATATGTTGAAGCCATTGATCAATGTACATTGAGCACATTGACTTATTAATCATCGGCTTGGTAACATTTGATAAGTTTGACAAGTAGTCTTAGAAAGGAAACCCGCTACATTTTTCCATTAGTAGCAAGGGATATTTTATATGCACCATCCCTCAGACAGGACAGCACATACCACAGTCTTTGGTATACCAGTCGAGTGCACTGGCTGGGACGATAAATAGCCCAATGGGCCCACCGATTGGGATCGATATCAGACCGAGCGCTTTACCACTGGGCAACGTCCCGACTTCCTCATCTTTTAAACAAAATCTTCATTTCTCCCAAACAAACATATCATGGACGTAACGAGTATTTTAAAAAAGGAAACAATAAAGACATATAAACAACATCCCTTCAACCCCTCTCCCACTCCGAAAAAACCCACACCACAAAACAAGAACAACACGCCCCACAAAACACACACACAAAAACAGAAGAAGAAATAAACGAACAAAATAAAATTAACAAACAAATATAATTACAAACTTTCCGAATTTATACGATTTACTGTATTCTGATTGGCTGACGTCACTAAAAAAAACCCAAGCGTTATCGTGCCATAAACCTCATAAAAATACGTTATCACGGAAGACCAAGATCGATTGGAACTATTTTTAGCTGGTTGGGCGAAAAGCCCAATGACCCAGTTCGGTGATCGTTTTAAAAATAGAACAAGGAAGTGACCTGTTTTCTCGATTAAAAAAATAAGGGAAACTGGATGATGAGATATTCATGTTATAAATTTTAAAAAAATTACAATATATTTTTTATTTGTTTTTATTCTGTTAAACACCCCCCCCCCCCCCCCCCCAAAAAAAAAAAAAAAAAAAAAAACATCCAATAGTATACATGTATACATGTATTCCTACGCTTATTTACAGAACATGGTTGACGGTATGAACGAAAGAAATTATTTTTGAGTGTTTTAAGGTACACTTCTTGTACTGTTTGTAATTATAAGAATTGTTTCTCTTTTTTTTTAGGGAATTTATCGATGTATAAAAGTCACAAATGTAGTATAAAATCGCTTCGCTACGCGATTTTATACCATTTGTGACTTTTATACATCGATAAATTCCTAAAAATGAGAAACAATTCTTATATAAATTAATAAAAAATATAAAAAATAATTATAACATTAATAAAATAATAATAACATAATTTCAACACTTAAAAAGCACATTTTGATAACGAATATATTTTAGCTACGGCTTGGGGCGTATGGTTAAGGACCACACTGATAATGAGAGGCATGTGGATGCTGCCACAATATCGGATACCCCTTTTCAATCAATTATTTAGGGCCGTTATTTGTGGAAGCTGTCACTGTCATTGTGTGGACAAAATTTGGGGGAAATGTAACGGTAATTAAAGGTAGGAGAGTAATTTTTTGTAGTTGTTAACAATTTGGTTCGGACTTTAGTGTTAATTTTCACGGATTGCAGGCGCGGATCCAGGATTTTTAAATGGGGGGGGGGGGGGGCGAAGCGCCCGAGATTCCTACGGGGGTCCGGGGGCATGCTCCCCCGCGAAATTTTGAAATTTAAGTGGCCTGAAACGCGATTTCCTCGCATCTGAGTAACAAAATAGCTATATTAACGTATATTTTTGGTATTGTCATACTGTTTTTGTTAGCTTCAAAATTTCATAAACTCTGGTCTCTTCCTGTTTTTTTAAAGTTAAAGTGGTCATCTCTCCTTCCCATATTAGGCTGGTTTTCCGTTGACTGCGGCTGCCGGTAAATGGGAAGAAATATCGAAACAGTTGTTTCAGTAATATATTAAAGCAGTCAGAAACATGTTTAATATACAGTCAGTAACATTTTATGCAGAAACATATATTTGTTATGTAATTACAATCATTAAAAAGTCTCTGTTGGTCGATACCATCTTAAAAATTGCAGCAAACTCAGGAATGTCCCTTTAAGACGATTTTTATGAACAAAATATAATTTAAAGACTCTTGGGAAATAAGTGCATTTTTGTGTAATTCCACTCTAGTGTATGCTATAGTTAAAAAAATAAAATAACTTGACCCCAAAAAGAGAGGGGGGGGGGAGGCCCCGGGGCCCCCCACTAAATCCGCGCCTGGATTGAAACTAGTGTGTGTCCCTTTAATAGGGACAATTTTTGACTACACTAAAATGAAATGGCTTAATTCAGAAGGCGTGTCCAAAAATTATGAACATGACAACTAATTCCTATATTACAAATAAACACCAATTTTCGACGGGCGGTATAAATAAAAAACATTTAATCTAAATAACCCCCACAATAACAACAAGTGAGAAGGGAGACCATTGCAGTCCGCATATCGTCATACTTAATAGTCCGGACTACAGGTCAGAATATTTTCATCGTGACCGCTTCCGTTGGTTGATCTTAGGTGAGTTTATTCAGTGCTCCGGAAACCCCCCCCCAACATTTCCACGTTTTTCATCCTAAATAACAAAAACAACACTGGGGTTTACGTAAATTAGTTTATAGCTAGTAAGCATCCCCTTTATTTCTGTCAACAAATGCTACTTTCATTTGTCCGCAAATGTTGGTGTTGATATCTAATACTCGAAATAGAACAGGGGATCGGACTGTGTTTAATGTGACACACCGGCTCGATTAGTGAAATTTTGCCAGTTGTTCTTTACTCTATATCTATCTATCTATCTATCTATATATAATGGACATCTCGTGAAATAAATATAATTTAAATATGCAACATTTTCATTTTATAGTGACAGCTTTATCTAGCAGACGGTAGAAGGGCGCTGCGCCCATCTCCCGTTTTGTGCTGCTCTGCCCGGTGTTTTCTGTTGTTTTGTTCTTGTGGTTTGTTTGTTTTGTTTTGTGTGTGTGTGTGTGTAAGTGTAAGTGTGTGTAAGTGTGTTGTGTGTGTGTGTGTGTGTGTGTGTGTGTGTGTAAGTGTGTGTGTCTGTATGTGTGTGTGTGTGTGTGTGTGTATGTGTCTGTATGTTAGTATGAGCGTGTGTGTGTGTGTAAGTGTGTGTGTCTGTGTATGTGTGTGTGTGTGTGTATGTATCTGTATGTTAATATGAGTGTGTGTGTGTATGTGTGTGTGTATGTGTGTGTGTATGTGTGTATTACATTGTGTGTTAGTGTGTATGTGTGTGTGTGTGTGTGTATGTGTTTGTTTCTGTTTGTGTGTGTGTGTATGTCTGTGTGTGTGTGTCTGTGTGTGTCTGTATGTGTGTCTGTATTTGTCTGTATGTGTATCTGTGTGTATGTACGTATGTGTGCGCGGGTGTGTGTATGCACGTATGTGTGCGTGTGTGTGTGTGTATGTATGTATGTGTGTTTGTGTGTCTGTGTGTATGTGAATGTGTGTGTCTGTGTGTGTATGTATGTGTGTGTATGTGTGTGTCTGTATGTGTGTGTGTGTATGTGTGTGTGTATGTGTGTGTGCCTGTGTGTGTATGTGAGTGTGTGTGTCTGTGTGTGTGTGTCTGTGTGTCTGTGTGTGTGTGTGTGTGTCTGTGTGTGTGTGTGTGTCTGTGTGTGTGTGTATGTGAGTGTGTGTGTGTGTGTATATGTGTGTGTGTTTATGTGTGTGTGTGTATGTGTGTGTATGTGTGTGTATGTGTGGGTCTGTGTGTGTGTGTGTGTCTGTGTGTGTATGTGTGTGTGTGTATGTGTGGGTCTGTGTGGGTCTGTGTGTGTTTGTCTGTGTGTGTGTGTGTGTGTGTGTGTGTGTGTCTGTGTGTGTTTGCCTTTGTGTCCTGCTCTAATTCAGAATATACTGAATGTCTCGTAAATGGTCACTGTTAATAATAAAGACAAAAACAAATGTTCAATTCATCAATGTTTAGGAGGTGGGGGCGTAGTCCAGTAGTAGAGTGCTCGCCCGATTCGCGGTTAGTCCGGGATTGAACCACGTCGGTGAGCTGTTAGTCCGGGATTGAACCCCGTCGGTTAGCTGTTGGTGTACAACATATCTGACATTCAATCAGTGTGTTCTAATGATTTCGTTAAACAAAACAAACCATAACCTGCTTTAATTTTTTTTTTTTTTTTTTTTATTTTTTTTTTTCGGTTTAAAAAGTCCCCAACCCTCCTGCCCTCTCCCAACCCCCCTCCCCAAAAAAACAACATAATAGTAATAATAAAATAATAATAATAATACAAAATTAATAACAATAAAAATAACAATAATGGCGATATAAAAAATAAACAATAATAATAAAAAATCAATAAAACCTTGCCTTTCTCGCGGGGCGGGATGTAGCACAGTGGTGAAGCGCTCGCTTGATGCGTGGTCGGTTTGGGATCGATCCCCGTCGGTGGACTCATTGAGGCATTTGGCTATTTCTCATTCCAGCCAGTGCATCACGACTGGTATATCAAAGGTTGTAGTATATGTTAGCCTGTCTGTGGTATGGTACATATAAAATATCCTTTTCTGCATTAGGAAAAATGTAGCGGGTTACCTCTGAAAACTACGTGTCAGAATTGCCCAATGTTCGACATCCAATAGCCGATGATTAATTAATCAATGTGCTCTAGTGGTGTTGTTAAACAAAACTTCGTTTTTTTTGCCTTTCTCACAGTATTGTCACGGGTCTGAATTCTCAAGAAATGTTTGAAAGCCTTTTGCTCTCTAGTGTGAAACTCCACCAAGTGACCAACATTCCTAACAAGTGATGTGTTTTTCCTATTTTCTTAGCCGTTATGACGGCAGGCGGGAAGTCACAGGTACGGCGGAAACGACCAGATATAGGGTGGGGTGGGGACAGGCTGACTGAGCTCGAGAGCGCAAAGCAAAGTTTCTAGGGGATTGAAAACTAGATGTCCTGAAATGCAATTTCCTGCATTCTACAAGTAATATTCATCTCTTCCTTAAGATTTACTACCAATACTATTTTTGATTCAGAATTATACTATTTTTGATTCAGAATTATTGAGGGGGCTAGAGCCTCCCCAGCCCCCACTGTTCCGACGTGCCCGAGTCATCGTCATATTGTTACAGACACAACTTCAAATCACTTTACAAGGAACATTTTGTTTTCAAAATCTTCATTATCAATTTTTCTAGTCAGTCGGAAAAATTGACTAGCAACTACGTACTGTTTAATGTTTTACAATTGTGTAGCAATCTCTGAAACTGGCGTAGTGAATCGCGACGTGCTACCGAACAAAACGTTCCCTGCATAACTAATTAAGCAAACTAAACCTTTATGTTTACATTTTCTAAAAACAAAATTCTTAAAATATAAACATTCTGAAAAACATCCCCCAAAGCCAATTTTAATGGATTTTGTAATGTTATTTTACGAAACAGGGCGCTTCTAATGATACCACCATGCTGGGGGTATCGTCAAACATCTATTCCATTCTATTCTGTTCTATTCTATTCTATTCTGATGATAACAAAATCAATTCTATACCATTTTTCATCCTGGTATGACGACGACGTCTTCACCTTCCAACGTGAACGATCCATCATATCAAAATATATCTTGATCAACTAAGTTGAAAATAAGTTCTACATCTATAACATGTTTTATGATATTAAGTGACCAGCGCGAAACGTCTTAGTAGAATCATTGTCCGATGTTTGACGTAGCAACCAGTGACCCACGTGTGGTATATAAAAAAATAAAAAAAAGAAGAAAAAAAAAGGTTTATTTAACGACACACTCAACACATTTTATTTACGGTTATATGGCGTCAGACATATGGTTCAGGACCACTCAGATTTTGAGAGGAAAGCTGCTGTCGCCGCTACTATTTCCGATTAGCAGCAAGGGATCTTTTATTTGCGCTTCCCACAGGCAGGATAGCACAAACCATGGCCTTTGTTGAACCAGTTATGGATCACTGGTCGGTGCAAGTGGTTTACACCTACCCACTGAGCCTTGTGGAGCATTCACTCAGGGTTTGGAGTCGGTATCTGGATTAAAAATCCCATGCCTCGACTGGGATCTGAACCCAGTACCTACCAGCCTGTAGACCGATGGCCTAACCACGACGCCACCGAGGCCGGTGGTATATCAAAGGCAGTGGTGTCAGGCTTTACCCCAGGTTTTTTTTAAAGGCGCTTCCCAGACCGACAGCACATCGAGCGGGCGCTTTACCACTGGGCTACGGCCCGTCCCCAGTTTTAATGAGACCCACTGGGTAGGTGCCACGTCACCACATCGACCTCTGTCACTAACCATTAACTTACTTTCCTGGATTGACAGGCAGAGCGGGTAATAGCATCGTGGTATAGCACTAGCCTGATGCGTTGTCAGTCTGGGATCGATCCCCGTCGATGGGCCCATTGGGCTATTTCTCATTCCAGCCAGTGCACCACGACTGGTATATCAAAGGCCATGGTATGTACTACCCTGTCTGTGGGATAGTGCATATAAAAGAACCCTTGTTGCTAATCGAAAAGAGTACCACATGAAGTGGCGACAGCAGGTTTCCTCTTTCAATATCTGTGTGGTCCTTAACCATATGTCTGACGCCATATAACCATAAATAAAATTTATTCAGTGCGTCATTAAATAAAACATTTCTTTCTTTCTTTCTTTGTCGGTCTGGAATCGATCCCCATCGGTGGACCCATTGGCCATTGGTATATTTCTCATTGCAGCTCGTGCACCATGACCAGTATATCAAAGACCGTGCATGTCCTATCCTCTAGATTATGGTGGCCCCACTCCCATGGCTAGTGATATTCAATGTTGGGCTAGTAAATAACTAGTAAATAACTACTATCACCATGCCCGACGGCTAGTAAAAAACAAAGTTGTCAAATCCTTCATTTATGTCTGTTTTGTAAACACGACGTTCCTGCCCTACCACCTACCCAAATCGAAGTTTTTTAAAGGGACATTCCTGAGTTTTGCTGCAATTTTAAAGATGTTATCGACTAACAGAGACTTTTTGACGATTGTAATTGCATATCAAATATATTTTTCTGCATAAAATATTAGTGGCTATATATTAAACATGTTTCTGGTCGTTCTAATATTTGTACTAGGTTAAATTTCATTTTATTTCCTAAAATATTTTTTTTCCCGTTTGGGCTTCTTACAAATATTAAGACGACCAGAAACACGTAAAACGTAAATATATTTAATATGTAAGTTGAAGATAAAACATCCAATTTGGGTCCCTTCTTACAAGGCGTCGTGGCATCGGTCTAAGACGACTGGGTTCGGAGAATTTTTAATCCAAATACCGATGAGAATATACAGACCATTGATATTAACTGGTTCAAAAAGGCAATCCTGAAAAAATATCCCTTAATAAGAGTAGCCTATGTAAGCGGTTTTCTAAAACGTAGAATGATATATTTTTTGACGTCCAATAGTCGGAAAGATTAAAATCAATGTGCTCTAGTGGCGTCGTTAAATAAAACAAACAAACAAACAAACACTCTTTAGGTGACATACCTGTATCTTATTGTATTTACCTTCTGACTACTGCAGGCGAGATATCTCGCTATTTCCCGCCGTTTTGCACACGACACTCACCGGAAACGGAAATATAATTAAAGAAAAAAGATTTTTTTTTCAAAATGGTGGTTTTTGTTTTTATTTTTTCAATTGAAAATACCTTGAAATTTTGAGTTAAAAAAGTGGTTTTCGGCAAGTATTTTCGCTTGACAACAATGGCGGCATGTCGCGGTAATTTTCAAACATAGCTGATCTCAACAGCTAGTAGATTTTTTATAAAAATTATTGCAATAGAAGTAGTTAGGGTTTAAAAAAAAAATTCTGGCAAAACCACTGTACTAACTGACAACAAATGTCGCGGGTTTTTTCGCTGTCTAAAATAATAAAAATTACAAAAAAAGACACGATTTGTTAAATGAAGTTTATTTCATGTATTTATGAAACAAATGTATATGTGAGTTCCTCTCAACGTGATTTTTGTTAAAAATATATGTCAAAGTTTACTAAAATTTATGGGCTAGTAAATTTGAATCATACAATAGCCAGACGCCCTGATTAAAATAAATCAATGTGCTCTAGTGGTGTCATTAAACAAAGCAAATTTTAACTTTGGTCAGACAGCCCAACTAGCTGTAAATGTGTGGCCAGGACAGTGTGCATGAAATGTAACTGGATCTAGTCATGAAAGTAACCTGAAATGAAATTAAAGGGACATTCCTGAGTTTGCTGCATTGTAAGATGTTTCCGAGTAATAAAATATTTCTACGACTAAACTTACATATTAAATATATTTTCTTGTTTAGAATATCAGTGTCTGTATATTCATTGTGTTTCAGGTCGTCTTAATATTTGTAAGAAGCCCAAACTGGATTCTGTCTTCAAATAATTTCGTACGTATGAAAAAATAATATTTTAGGAAATAAAATGAAATTTAACCTAGTAAAAATATTAAAATGATCCGAAACATGTTTAATATAAAGCTACTAATATTTTATGCAGAAAACTATATTTGATATGTAATTACAATCGTTAAAAAGCCTCTTTTAGTCGATAACGTATTAAACGTTGCAGCAAACTCAGGAATGTGCTTTAATGAATGAGAAAGGTGTGAATCAAGAATCATGCTACATAATCACAGAATGTCTTAGTCAGGCCCGTAGGAACCGAGGGAGAAAATGTACTTCTATTGTCTTACTCTATATCAATGAAGGTACAATTATAACTTGTGCCCACGAGGTGCGAGTGCGAATAATTTTTACATGCTCATATACCAGGGCCGTAGCTAGGATTTTTTGTTTGGGGAGGCAACTGAGTAGTTAATAGTCTAAAAATCCTTTTCTTTTAGTTTCTATAATGCTTTCCGATTTTTTTTAGGGGGGGGGGGGGGGGGGGGGGGGGGGGGGGGGGGGGGTGTTGGATGGACAACAGCCCCCCTTGGCCCCCTGCTAGCTACGGCCCTGTATACCACTAGATTTTCGAGCATGTCCAGAACGAGGTAGCAAAAATATTAAATGGACATTGAACGTGGTGGACTTCTGGACATATTTGTTTATTATTGACACAAACATCAGTACTTTTTTTTTTACTATTCAAGGATAAGGGTGGGGTGTTTGGACCTTTAACAGAAGTAACAAAGAGTTTCTATTTCATTTTATTTTAACTTATTTTCGTGTCTATATATATCCAATTAAGGTTCAAGCATGCTGTCCTGGGCACACCTCAGCTCTTTGGGCTGCCTGTCCAGGACAGTGGGTTAGTTGATTAGTGGTTAGTGAGAAAGAAGAGGGTGTAGTGGCCTTACACTTACCCATTTAGCCCTTAAGATATCGCTCTGGGTTGGAGCCGGTACCGGGCTGGGAACCCTGTACCTACCAGCCTGTAGTCCGATGGCTTAAGCACTGCGCCACTGAGGCACAGTTTCTAGATAGGTAATGAAAGAAGACCTTTCTTGGCATGTGCCAGGTTCTTAGTTCCTGTTGTATATATAGAGATTATTATACGAGCTTGTGTGTCATACTGATTTTACAAAACGAGTGTTAGGATTCCTGTATTGCGAGAGCGAGCGTAATATATGAATCCTGACATGAGTTTCTTAAAATCAGTACAATTCACACGCGAGTGTAATAATTTCTTTATTATCCACATTATTCATAATAGACCGTGGGCCCACTATAACCCCCCCCCCCCCCCCCCCCCCCCCCCCCCCCCCCCAGGGATTTTTCAAGATGAGTATATCTTTGAAGCCTATCCATAGACATATTCAAATCAGCTTGTCTGCAGGCAATCTGTTGGTGGGTGTGCCTGTAGGGCACGTTTGAGTGTAGGCACTCTATTTATTATTAACAGGGCAAATTTCCACATAATTTTCAAAAATATTTGAAAATAACTCTGGACTATATCACTGCTTTTACTTTAAAGCTGGGTTACTGGTGAATGTATTCCACCAAAAAATAATACATTTTTGGCATCTGACTAAGCATAGTGAGTCAATGAATTTGAAATGTCCTGAGTATTACAAACATAGTATATGAAAAAAATGCATGGCAATATTGAAGTTAACATTCAGACATAGTTTGAACAGGTTTAAGACCAAATTATGAATGCTATTCATGCTAAATTACATGTTCATAACAACAAACCACAAAGCAGTGCAATATATGTGGTATGGATATAGTACCGCGGGTATACTCGCCAGCAAAAGTTACACAGTTCCCGATATACGTAATTCTCTATGTACATGTATATACATACCGTACCTAAAACATTCTGATCCTTTTATTATTGTATTGTATTTAATATCTGAAGGCAGCATTACTTAAATATGGTGCAGTACATGCTGTCTAAACCATTTACATGGATATTTTGAATATTTTTATATTACACACAAGTCTTACAAACATAAAAAGTGAATTTACATACCATTCTAGGCAAGTCTGCATAACATATACAATTTATCTATCTCACAACAGTTCATCTTACAATAGCTAGTTTTTTTGTTGCTTTTTGTAATATTTTAGAATTGCAGTTCTATTTATATTATGCTTAACTTATGTTTTGGTGTATATAATTGATATCTACATAGAATATTGTCATCAGGCAAATATCTAGCACTATAAAAATCTAACTTTCATTCCCAATTGTCAATCATTTTATGTGACCCAAATATAATACATCCTTCTTTTTATTCTATAAAGTAGATGTTAATAACAATTACAAAAAATATAATATGAGGTATGAATAATTATATACTTCTCAAAATAACTTACTAGTAAGCAATGCCAGAAATCTATTAATTTCTATGTATACACATACTTAGGATTGCCTGAAGCTTTTATTATTAAAAAAACAAATTGACCTGTTTTTTTTCTATAACATATTGAGGCTTCATTATTCAAATATGGTTAAGTATATGGAGTTTATATACTATGTTCACAAATTTATGAAGATGTCCCTCTGTTCTTAGTACCAGCCAATTATAAGTACCTTTCCTCGGCATGTGTGTTAAAACATTTACAATTCATCTATCTCACAGAAGCTTGTACTATTTTTAAAAACATATTTGTATTTAAATTGTGCTTAATTAATGCTTAGGTTTATATAATTGACATCAGATATAGTCATCAGGCATATCTAGCACTTGACTTTCTTTCCTATTTCAGTCTTATCATACTTCTCAAATATAATGTCTATTATGTTCACAATATCTGTAATTTCTTATTTTTCCTCTGGGCCTTTGCTCCTGTTCCTCCCTCAATATGTCAACTGCTCTTGCATTATCAGATCACAAACCATCCAATTCAGCTTCAGTATTTCTTTGGACATTTCTCAGCCATTTCTATGTGGTTGAGGAATACCCTGGACTTTGTGATATGACTAATACCATATGAGACCATGGCAATTTGCTCTCTTCCAATTTGCTCTATTGGTACAGCATATTTTCAGGGAATATCTACTGGATGGAAGGTTTGCAACTAATCCACAGTAGCATAATAACAGCATTCGTGGTTTGGCACTAAATTTCTCATGTGAAAGGGGTTCTTCCAAGCCACACTTGATCTAAGGAATCCCTACAAAGGTCTTAAGAGACTGGAAGACCTTTTAAATGAAAAAAAGAAAACTGCCCTCAGCTTCTTGGGAAGAGGGTTCTATTTGTGAGACAAAGTACATGTTTCAAACACAAACCATGTCTGGGGGTGTTGTAAAGTGCACAAGAAGATGCAGAGACAAAGATTATACTTCAATGTCTGTACATTGCTGCCAGTTCACCATCCCAGATACGGACATTTGTATACACTCAATTTGGCAACAAGAGGCATCTTATATATGTGCACAGCATCATTAAGGATGCAGGGAAGACACCAACTAGCACTTCTAGCTCTGCTTGCCATTACTGACTATGATACCAACAGTGTTTTTATGCAGAATGGAAAACTGGAGGTTTTGAATATTCTCAAGCAACACCAAGACTTCCTTGAAATGTTGTTAGCTCATGGAAATTCAGCAAAAATTGATGTTCATATATTTAAGAAGTAGATCATTTCATATACCTTCTCTATGGGAGTGCAGGTGCGAATAAAATACAAAAACATCATGACTTGAGAAATATCTGGAAATGTTCGTTGCCAAACCAAGGATGATAATATTGAACTACAGTAGAATAAAAATCAGCCTTCTCCACTCTACATGTATGTATTCACTGAGAATGCTCTGAGAATGCACATAAAGAGAACAAATTGCCAAGTTGTCATTTGGTATCAGTCATACCAGCCAGTCCAGGCTGTTCCCCAACCAAATTGTCATATCCCTTACCGAAATGACTTATATTTTTCACTTATAAGTGAAGTGTAAGTCGTTAATACTTTTCAAGTATAAGTGACTTATAAGTAAATGATTAGGATTTTGTATGCAAATGAGGTATCACTTATACAAATTAGTATATGTGACATATAGGTGAAGTGTTAACTATATATATATAAGTGAAGTGTAAGTCATTCGCTTATATTTAACAGAAGTGTTAGATATATATATAAGTGACTTATAAGTGAAGTATAAGTGTAACAGAAACTGCTGTATAAGTGAAATATAAGTGAGGTATAAGTGATTCACCAATATTTAACAGAAACTGTTGTGTAAGTGAAGTATAGGTGAAATATAAGTGAAGTATAAGCAATTCATTAATACTTAACAGAAACTGCTGTATAAGTGAAATATAAGTGAAGTATAAGCGATTCACTAATATTTAACAGAAACTGTTGTGTAAGTGAAGTATAGGTGAAATATAAGTAAGTATAAGCGATTCACTAATACTTAACAGAAACTGCTGTATAGGTGAAATATAAGTGAAGTATAAGTGATTCACCGATATTTACATAACATTACTGTATAAGTGAAATATAAGTGATTCACCGATATTTTACAAAAAACACTATAAGTGAAGTATAATTAGTGAAATACAAGTGATTCACTGATATTTGAGAGATACTGCTGTATAAGTGAATATCTATCAAAGGCAGTGGTATGTTCTGTCCTGTCCAAGGAAAGATCATATAAAAGATGACTTGCTGCTTTTGAAACATGTAGAGAGCTTCCTCTGAAGACTATGGGTCAGAATTAATTATCAATTTAATTTTTTACATCCAGTAGTCAGTGATGAACTAATCATTAAACAATGAAAATAGACAGCAATCTGTCCTTGGAGGCCAAATTTCAATATTCTCGGGCAATTGCTGTATTAATGCCACCGCTTCTGTAAACTAGCTGTCCACAAAACATAAAAATTGAAGCACAATAGTCTTAACAAACAAAGTGATGTTTATATGCAAACAAATATTTTATAAATAATATATATATTTATTTCCAACTGTTAGATTGGATTCTCTGACATCCATTTTCCTCAGTTATGTCTTGTTCAGTGTCATCTTGATATATGTCATCCAACATTCAGATGGGATTCTGAAAAACAAATGTAGTCTGGATAGATGTAATTAGCTATTGTTTATTATCAATGTAAACATTTAGTTCTTTCTGTTAGTTTTAAAAAGACTACCCTAGAGAATCATAGCCTACCAAGTTTCAGGTGTGGGGAATCAAAACTTCAAGAGAAAACAAACTAATTTTCAGTTAAATTTTCAAGTTTACTTTTTTACCTGGTATCAATCAAATCTCAAGGATAAAACAGACTTTGAAATATTCAATGTTGACCTTTAATTTTAATTATGAAGAAATCAAAAACTAAAATACATGATATATATTTGAATCTAAAGAATCTGTACCAATTTTCAGGCCTACAAAATATAAACTATTACGAAAAGATTAAGGGTGTTGGACTGGGAGGGAAATAATGAAATTAAAAAAGAATAATACATGCATTTGTCTACATGTATTAGTTTGTACATGCATACTACATGTACATCATAGAACTGCATGCAACTCCTTTCAAGCTATAGGGGTGATGCAAGGTTGACCCATGATTGAATAATTATGTATAATGGCTTGTGACATTGAACGACCACCTCTTATGCACCAAGTCATGCATCTTAAAACAAGATTATTGTTTGCTAAATACATACCATTCACAAATATTTCCATAATATGATGACCAGAATGTGCTGACGATTTTTCTGGGGAAAAAAAAAATAATAATAAAAAAAAATATATATATATATATACAGTCAAACCTGCTTTCGCGGCCACCTCCATATGGCGGCCACCTGTCCATGGCGGCCACCCTGAGGTCCCCCCAATGAATTTTACTATATATTTTACCTCTATATGGCAACCATCTGCTCAACGCGGCCAGCGGCCACACTTTTGTCATAAAAAAGCGAAAATGAACCTGCTATCGCGGCCACAATTGTTTTTAGTGCAAGTTATAAAGAAATGTCGGCAATCGTAAAAAAAAATGTAAGATGTTTTTGTTGATATAACCAATTGGCTTGATAAACAGCGGTCCCTTAAAGGTCGTCGGTCGCTTAGCTGTGTTCGTTAATTAAC
>NC_054703.1:12696169-12716169 GCF_016097555.1 Gigantopelta aegis | reverse complement strand
GCAACTTGTATTTATACAATGAAATGATGAGTTTATGCAAGTTAGGGACATCTGTCTGTCGAGGTTCCAATTGCTGAAGGTTTGATCCTCCTCAGTGGGCCCCTTTGATTATTTCCTGTCCCAACCAGTGATCCATATCTTGTCCATCAAAGGACGTCGTGTGTGCTATCCTGATTGTGGGATGTGAGAAGTGTACATAAATATTCTTTTCTGTTATTTGGAAAGAGTAGCCATGTGGCGACAGCAGATTTCATCTGTGAGCAACTATCGATATAACTGTGCATTTGCCATCCAATAACCGCGTATTAGTAGTTAATGTGTTCCAGTAGACTTAAATTTGTTACAATTTTTGCCATGTATCATTTATTATAAATACATTGGTACAACTGAAAACAACTGAAAACAAATGATTTCTTGTCGTGGCTCTGTGACTAGGCCATTTTACATGCATACCACAACTTAATGCAACTTGTTATCGTATGTTTCGCAACAAACGTTAGTGTATTATTTTCGAATGTATGGGCCTGAGTCTGTTACCACAGAAGTGTGCAATGTAGTCCACTTGTAATTCATATAGTTGGTGAAATTGTTGGCCCAAGAATAGAACAAGTATGACCCACGTGTTAAGAAGCATTTCAGATCTTTAATGCACATGTCTTGCAAAAGCTGTTGGTTCAAACAATGTTATATCACATGATGTATTCTATTTCTCTGTTTCTAGACAAAACAGTGGCAAGTTGTGTCAAAGGTGTGTCAGAAAGAAACTGTCTCACTAGTAGCTCTGACCACTCTAGTTGCTTCAGGTTCAGACAATTTGAAAAACCAAGAAATCTGACTGGGTGACTAAGTCTACAAGTTGTCTCATCTTACTAAAGTCCAAACCAAATTGTTAACAACTACGATAAATTGCTCTCCTACCTTTATTTTTCGTTAGATTTTATCCACATTTTGTCCAGACAGAAATCTTGAAAAACTATTACAATAACACAGATAACCATGTCACCTATATCAACTTCGCTGATATAGCATAGGGCAAAAAGCATGTAATTTTGTGCCGGCTGCCATTTTGACTTTTTATGGAATAATCTCCAAGAGGGGTGAAAGGATATCATTTAATGTAACAACTTCTTAACATGTTATGATATAAAAGCAGACGTGATGACGTCATATTCATGTTTTTATTCATATTTTTTGTTTGTTTAAAGATACAACTAGAGATCATTGATTTTATATTAATTATGTCACATACTTTGGAGGCTTTTACGCCTCTTGAAGAGTATTCAATAAAAAAAACAAAATGGCAGACGGCAGAAAACTGCCCTATGCTATCTCGGCGAAGTCGATACTTGCGACATCGTTACAGTCTCGTATGTGGAATCTGTGTTACTATAATGGATGTTTTACAACTTGTGTTTGGACAAAATTTGGGGGAAATATAACGGTAATTAAAGGTAGGAAAGTAATTTATCGTAGTTGTTAACAATTCGGTTCGGACTTTAGGTTACTTAAAGTGATCATATCAGTAGCGAAAAATCATATCAGGAGCAAAGGCTACAATTATAATAACTGCATAAAGCATGATTGTCCAACAATTAAGTGCACTGCTTTATTCAACGGGGCTTATAGTTCACAAAACGTAAACATTTATTTTATCATCACTTTGACAGTCTAACGTCGTCTGCAAATTGAAGTATGTGCATGACACAGCGGAAATAAAGTAACATTGCAACGTTCAAACAGCCGTTTTTTGACTGGTTCCCGAAATAGGGGAAACCAAACTGACATTATTTACAACATTTTTTTATAGAATGATGGGACAGACTGTTCCCGATCTATTGCTACGCCGCAATCGAAATCGCGGAATTCGTGAAATTCGCAATCAAACAGAATCGGCAAAATTATTTGCTGCATCTATTTTTGAGTAATACTGCATAAATTAATATTTAGCAGTAATCTATAAGTGTTTCTGACATTACTAATGATAAACCTACCTGTATCAATTTTGTGCAGATGTGGAATCAATATCTCAAAAACATTTGAAGGGAGTTAACATCCAACAAAAGCAATAGCGACGTAGCAGTTTCCAGTGTATTGCTACCCCGCTATTGCTCCAGTGTAGCATTAGACTGGGTACGAGCTCGAAAATACTGTTACTTAACTTAACCAATAAATAATGACTTTCACTGTTTCAGCGAAAAATAAAAACACAGGATTTAAAAAAACAAAAACAACATTATATGGTATCCCGGTGGGATACTGGGTTATTGAAGTCTGGTATCCAAAATTAAATTCTGGTATCCCCGGGATATCGGGATACCGTTAATCTCGAACACTGGAGAGTCATTCAAAAAATCTTCTGACATCCAAACTGTTATGTAACATACCAATTAAAGTTACATCCCATTCCTCCCTGAATTCATCAAAGCGACCCCTGCGTGTGCTGTAACCTCACCGTGGTGCAGGGGTGTAACATTCTCTTTGAGAATGGCCAATACAGCACAAAATTGAAGTTTTGAGTAAAATTCAGTATCCGTAAAATTCTGTGATATTTGTGTTTTTGCACAGTTCTTTACACTGTTTTTGTTTGTCTTGAATTTTTATATTGATGTTGATCATCACTTTATTTATTTGCATTACCATAGTTTGACACCCAATAGCCGATGTATTTTTCGTGCTGGGGTGTCGTTAAACATGCATTCATTCATTCATTCATTCATTCATCAAAGCGAGTGATTATAGGTCTAGGGACTTGCAGGGGTATGTGAGGATGAGATTTGTGCAAATCTCGCCTCACAAGGTGTTGTGTTGGTTAAACGGATCAGTATTCGTCGGAATAATGAACTTGTTCCGACAAATACTTTGATCTTGACCTTCCAACTTGCCATCTCTTCGAAACTTGGTAAAGGCAGGGTATTTAAATATACCTGGTGTACCTTACATACCCAACCCCTTGAGATGTTTAAAATGTCAAAAGTTTGGTCATGGGCAAAATACTTGTCATAGCAGATTGACATGTGCTCGTTATGGTCAATTTGTTTATGACAGCAAGATATGTCAAAATGATATGACATGTACCAACTGCAGAGGCCAGCATTTGCTTACTCGCGTGAGTGTCCAAGATGGAAAGTGGATAAGCAAGTACAACAGGTAAAAGTAGAAAAATACCTGTCCTTTTATGAGGCAAGAAAACTTGTAGAGACTTCCAACACCTGTACTGGCAGGTAAATCTTATGCCACTGCAGTTAAGGTTTCTACAACCAGTGTTGCCATTCAGACCGAGTTAACATGGCCTAATGGAGAGGATAGATACAGAAAGATTTCAGATATTGCAAAAGCCAAAAAACAAGCTACAAAAGCTGCTCAAAAGCAACCTGCTAAATCTTTACAGGTGTCTTTTGATTCTAAAAATCCATCAAAAGGTTTCGCTAGGAAGCTGCATCGTAGTAAACTTTGTTCTTCAGGTCGACTGAAGAAGTATGAAAAACAACTGATTCCCTTAGACATTCCTTATGAATCTTTGGCTGATCTGGATGATGAGATGGATGTATCTTCTTATGATCATCCACCATCTAAAAAATCACCAAAGAAAAAGATTACACCTATACGTCCTCCCAATGACTAATTCAGTCATTCGGTGGAACTGCCGTGGGCTTAGGCCCAATTTTGATGAATTAAGTCTTTTAATTAAAAAACATAATCCTATTGCAGTGTGTCTTCAGGAAACTTTCTTGAAGGACACTGATTATGTTACCATGAGAGGATTTAACCTCTGTCATAAGTTTCATGAAACTGATAATAGAGCATTTGGTGGTGTTTCCATTCTTGTTAATGAAAACATTCCTCAGAGTATAGTAGCATTAACTACAAATTTACAAGCTGTGGCTGTAAAGGTCACAGCTCATAAAACTATAACTCCTGTGTTCAGTTTATTTACCTCCTCGAAACCATTTTAATTTTAATTCTAGGGCTTTTCAAGAACTCATTAACCAGCTCCCTACTCCCTTTATTATTATGGGAGATTTTAATGGTCACCACACTTTGTGGGGATGTGAGGATGTAAATATTAGAGGTAAATAATTAGAAGACTTAATTCTCAAAAATTACTTGCTTTTATTTAAAGTTACATTCTCTGGTTACCATATTATAACATCACGTACAAATGTGAAATACAAGCTCAAATGCACTTTGAAAAAAGTCGTGTGTATTCGCTATGAACGGATATCGTCAAACGTATACGCTAGATTCGTCGCCTGTGCCGCCATAGCTCGGCAAAGCACAAACGACAACCTGTTGACAGTTTCAGTTAACACGTGCATTTGCTGATTTCAAATTGTAGGGTTCATCTCTAAAAATTAAAAGATAAATCTTGCGCTGCTCGAAGAACGTTCGGTTGAGGATACGGTACTAAGTCTTAATTAAAACCGGTTTGATCTTGACAACGTATTATCAACAGTCGTACCTTCCTATTTCAGAATTGATATTTTATAAAGTGTTAGTAGAACTTTCAAAGTTTAGTTTGTATACTAGTAAAACATTAATCATGTGTATATTTTAAAATAAAATATACTAAGTAGACAATGAACGTTTTCTCTTCTTAATTTTACGTGTTAAAATCGACAAATTCAAATAAATATTTCGTTTGGAAAGGGTAAAGTTGTGTGTGTGTGTGTCTGTTTAATGACATCAAAGATAAAGCATATTGATTTAATAATCATACGACCCCATACAACCATAAATAAAATGTGTTGAGTGCGTCGTTAAATAAAATATATTCTATTCTTCCTTCCATCTGCTGTTGTATGTCTAACATTTGGTAATTTTGACATAATCTTAGAGAGGAATCGGGTGCATGTGCATGGGGAGGGTACTGGAGGTCGAAACCCTTACTTGCCCAAGCTTAAAAAAATTGAAATGTATTTTTGGGGGGAGCATGGCCCCATATAAATTTCGCTTAACACAGTCTATAACCCCAACCCTGCAGAAATCCCTGCACACGCACCTTGGAAACCCGCTACATTTTTTTTTTAGCAAGGGATTGATTATATGTACCATCCCACAGACAGGATATCACATACCATGGTCTTTTTGTATACCTGCCGATGGGGATCGATCATAGAGTGTCACGTAATTAGTAACACTCCCTTACATGTAACGTGTATGCCAACAGCTGGCCACTGTCAAAATTTCAAGGCAAACCCCCCACTCACCGACCCCTGGAAAGGCGTTGTACCATACCTCTATGGATATAAATATGTTTTGGAGATATGAGACGACCCCTCAATCAAGACAGTTAAATTTGTTCAAAAATTGCGAAATCTCACGTGGTCTCTTGTTGGGGAATTCTATACTTGTGATAAGCCAATGAAAACCGAGATTGGTATGAGCCCATCAAAAGTGTTCCACTTTCAAAATCATGGCTTTGGTTTTGACCTGGATAAGCCAGCGTAGTGAAACCATTGCGGAGTGTGGCGTCATATATGCACCAAACGTAATTGGATTTTCTGTTCTATATGCTTAAATAATAAAAAATATTCCAGGGAATGTAGTTTTAATGATAAAAGTCATACAGTTTTTCATTCTGCAAATGGTTCTTTCACTTCTATAGACTTAACCCTTTGTAGTCCTTCACTTTTTCTTGATTTCTCCTGCAAAGTTGGTTCAGACCCTCGTAGAAAGAAAGAAATGTTTTATTTAATGAAGCACTCAACACAACCCTTGTGGTAGTGACCACTTTCCAATTATTTTGGAGAATGATGGACCTCCATCACTTAAAAGGGTTCAAAGGTGGTAGGGGTCAGTTTCGGCATCTGTGCAGCACTCGACTGCAACAATTTGCCATGGTTGATGCTGATGATCCCATGTATTTGTTCACCTTCATCTTGAAGGATATTGCAGATGAAGCTATTCCTAAGACGTTGGCAGTGCCAAAGCATTTCAATAAACCATGGTTTAATGATACATGCAAGGATGCATTCAAGGAGTGAAACAGGCTCCTTGAGAGGTTTAAATGTGAACCTACTGGGAATAACTTGGATGCGTTTCGTATTGCTAGGTCTAAGGCTCAAAGAGAGATTAGACAGTAAGAAAACATCTCTGAGAACTTATCTCCAAGTTGAATTCACAAACATCAGTGCAATCTGTCTGGAATAGGATACGTAAAATCAAAGGTAAAGAATCCAGTAATACAGTTCATCATTTGTCTGTCAATGTCATTATTATGATACAGATGTCATGTCTTATCGTGACATTGCCAATGCATTGGCAGACAACTTTTCTGATAACTCATCTTCTGCTTTCAGTACAGATGCATTTACATCTGTCAGAACTAAAGCTGTAAAGTAGTCCATTCATTTTTCATCCAAAAATGCTGAAGTATACAACAGGCATTTCTCTATGGAGGAATTGCAGGATGCTCTTTTGTAGAGCCCATGATACTTCAGTAGGACCGAATGAAATTCATTATCAGTTATTGAAACATTTACCTGAATCTTTTGAATATTTTTAATAACATCTGGATTTCTGGTGACTTTCCTTCTGATTGGAGGAAAGCAATTATTATTCCTATTCCAAAGCCTGGTAAGGATCCAACTGATCCTACTAGTTATCACCCTATCGCTTGGACAAGTTGCATTTATAAAACCATGGAACGAATTATCAATCGTAGACTTGTCTGGTATCTTGAATCTCACAAATTCCTTACTAACGTGCAATGTGGGTTCAGATCTAGACGTAGCACTGTTGATCATCTTGTTAGATTTGAAACGTTTTGTAGGGAGGCTTCCATCCATAATCAGCACTTTGTTTCAGTGTTGGTTTTTATTTGGAGAAACCTTACGATACCATGTGGAAGTATGAGATTTTAAACGACTATGGCATGGGCCTTAGAGGTCGACTTCCTGTTTTTATTACTAAATTTTTAAAAGATAGATCTTTTAAAGTTCAGATGGGGTCAACTTTCTCCGACATTCATCCACAGGATATGGGTGTGTCTCAAGGTAGTATCCTGTCTGTAACTTTATTTTCTGTGAAGATTAACAGCATCACCCAGAGTTTAACACCTGGTGTGAATTGCTCGTTATATGTCGATGATTTTCAGATTTGCTATAGATCGTCCAATATGAGTATCATTGAACGTAAGTTGCAGCTTTGTTTGAATAAACTTAATCAATGGGCAACTGACAATGGCTTTAAATTCTCAAAGGCAAAAAACGGTTTGTATGCATATCTGCCAGAAAAGAGGTCTCCATTTAGATCCACAGTTATTTCCGGACAAAAATCCAATTCCAGTTGTGGAGGAGACCAAATTTCTGGGGGTTATCTTTGACAGGAAGCTATCTTTTGTGCCCCATCTTAAAATCTTAAATATGTTAAAAAGAAGGGTTTAGAAGCTCTTAATATTTCAAAAGTTATTGGTAATAGTACTAATACAGAATGGGGAGCAGACCAAAAGGTTATGCTCCGTCTGTATAGATCTCTTGTGAGGTCTAAATTTTATTATGGATCCATTGTGTATGGGTCGGTACACAAGTCTTAATTGTAGATGCTAAATCCTATACACAATCAGGGACTTAGGCTTTGTGTTGGTGCATTTAGAACATCTCCTGTAGAGCTTGTATGTTGATGCACACGAACATTGTTTGGGTGCTAGACGTGCAAAGCTTTCTCTGCAGTATGCTACCAAGATTAGATCATTACTAAAACATACTACACATGATGCGGTGTTTGACAAATATATGAAGTTGTTTGATGCAAGGTCAAATGCTATTCATACATTTGGTCTTCACATTCAGCGGTTTTTGTTACTTTCCAACATTGATTTAACTGACACTTTGGAAACTCATTCATATTTTGTTTTACCACCTTGGTGTATTACACCACCTAAAATTGTTTGATGTTGCACATCTGAGAAAGATCTTACAGATGCTGTGGTATATAAACAATTGTTCATGGAAATTCAAGGTAAATTTCTGTTTACATAGTGGTGACAGCGGGTTTCCTCTCCAAATCTATGTGGTCCTTAACCATATGTCTGACGCCATATAACCGTAAATAAAATGTGTTAAGTGCGTCGTTAAATAAAACATTTCTTTCTTTTCCTGTTTACATAGATGGATCACGGGATGGAAATTCTGTGGCTTGTGCTACAGTTTTTCCATCAGACACAATACTTTTCATGAGACTGCCTGATTTGGCATCGATCTTTAGTGCTGAAGTTTGGGCAGTCGTTAAAGCCTTAGAAGAAATCAAAGATTCGATTGTATCCAAATTTATTATATTTACTGATTCACTTTCAAGCTTTACACAATTAGAAACTGGACCATATCCCTTAATTGGGGTGGTGATACGAAAGTGTGTCTTTTTATCCATTGCCAATAAAGATATTGTATTTTGTTGCATGCCCAGCCATGTTGGCATCAGGGGTAATGAACAGGCAGATTCTGCTGCCAAGTCTGCTTTGGATTTGCCTCATGCCAGGGTTGGTGTATGTATACTGATTTTAAAGATGGTATCAACCAATTTATCTTTTCGACGTGGCAACATGATCGGGACAGTGCGGTTGCAAACAAGCTTCATGTTATCAAGCCAGTCTTGGGAGAGTGGCAGTCCTATAGACAGTGCAGGAAGGATGAAATAGTCTTGTGTCGTTCTCGCATCGGTCATACTTACTTGACACATTCATTTATCATCTTTTCTTCGCCCAGAAGAAAAATGGGGAATGGAGACCAATCCTAAATTTGAAGCCACTGAAAGTCCACATCGACGTTCCTTCCATGAAAATGGAAACGGTTCATTCGGTCCGGAACCTGCTTCAGATTGGGGAGTGAGCTGCACTTCCTTTTCGACGGGAAAGCGTACGAGTTTCGTGTGCTCCCATTCGGGTTGGCGACGAGTCCCCATGCTTTTACACGTGTGGTAAAAGCGGTGGTAGGTCATGTTCATTTGTTAGAGGTTCGAATGCATACCTATCTGGACGATTGGTTAATCCCAGCTCCGTCGCAACAGGAGTGTCGGACCAATGTCGGATTGGTTTTGGACACGATCCTACAATTGGGGTTTATTCCCAATTGGGTGATGTGACGGAACATGCTCTTATCTTTCGCCTGTGGCGATGTTAATTGTTTTAGAGGGCCGTGTGCAGTCCCAATATGCACTTAGACCAGGTGTGGAGGCCATGTAGCCAGTAGTTAAGTAATACCTCCGGGAGTTCTGTTTTACGACCGGGTATTGCTAGCGACCTGGCGACAGTATGTCTGGTCATCTAAGGAAATATACCGTCTTGGTCGCTGTGGAAATATCACATGTAGGGATTCAGTACCGCGTTGTGCCCCCAGGCGATATTCGGTTTTTTATAATAGATAGGATTTTAGATATATCGGGGAGAAACATTTGGAAGGCTCCCGGGGAATGTGTCCGTCAGGACTTGGTAAATATATATTTCTGCTCTGTTGTATAACCTTGATGTGATTGATGTGACTTTAAATATTTTAATACTGTATTATACCAATATTATTTAGACAGTGTCTCCGGTAATCTGACGAAGTAAATTGTAGGCTTCACTATTCTAAAATATTAAAGCTTAGCCAGTCATCCTAGAGGACTAGGTAAACTGTAGGTTGTTGTCTTTATGGTGATATGTACCAGTACTCTCGAGTGCCAAATAAACGTACACCTACGTTTATTAAATTTGTGAAAAAAATGTTGGTGTCTATGCTTATTCAGAACCCTACGTTTAATTACATCTTTAAAAAAAGTAACCCCCTACGCTAATTCGGCACCCAACGCTTATTACAATTCTTTAAGTTATCATAAGGGGTACCTATTTTCCGCGATCACGGAATCGCGGAAGGAATTGCGGAATTGCAAATCTTAAACGGAATTTACAATTTTCCGAGTTGTCAAATAAAATGCTACCTTTTGTGGTCAAATAATATATATATTTATTTATTTATTAATATACATACATTGTTTTTCTGCTTAATTGATCATTTGAACCATTAAGGCACAACAAAGTATGTTACACTACGACAAAATGTAAACACACGTTTCAGAACATTGTTGGCCGCCATTTTGTTTTTATCGGACGGCTCGGTTCGGTTTTATTCGGTTGGGTACATTCCTAGGATGTGTTCGATTGAGTGCTCGCCTGTAAATCGATGCAACAGTTCATGCAAGCACTTTATATAAATTAATCAATTACACTTCAACACTTCATCTTTTCACCATACATTAAATTCTTAAAGGTAAATATGACTTTTTTAAGCTATGTATACTAGAGCACATAAAGTACAGGAGCCAATTTCACTAAACATCGTAAGCTACGTTTTGCACGTAAACGTAAATCTACGACTGAAGAGCATTTCACAAAGAAGTGTAAGCGTAAGTTACGAGTAAAGTTAGACGTAAATCTAAGAGTGCCCTCGACCACAACTAGTCTCACACGTAAATTGCTACATCCACTTCGATAATTCATAAAAATTAATGGTAACACGTTTGTTTTTTGTAAAGTGTTTAACAAATTAACTCCCTTTATTAATCCAGTGATAGCCAGTTTTCTTACCTGTGTCATTTGATCCACTCAGGGCGTGAATTAGCTCAGTCGGTTGAGTGCTCGCTTGAGGTGCCAGCGTCACAGGATCGAACCACCTCGGTGGATCCATTCAACTGATTTGTTTTTCTTCTGGTTCCAACCAGTGCATCACATCTGGTCAAAGGTCGTGGTATGTGCTTTACTGTCCGTGGGAAAGCGGATATAAAAGATACCTCGCTGCATTAGGAAAAAAATGTAGCGTGTTTCCTCTAACAACTACTTGTCAAAATTACCAAATGTTTGACATCGAATAGCCGATAAATAATAAATCAATGTGTTTTAGTGTTGTTAAGCAATTTTTTTTTTTTTTTTTAATCCACTCAATTTTTTTTTTTTCAAATAGACTGATAGCGTTCAGCTAAGAAGAGTCTGCATATTTTCTTATGTGCAAATGTATGCAGCAACAAACCAGACGATATTTTTCCCCAGTACCTATTTCGTGTTCCAGCTCCCATTAAACGCAGGGCCGTACCGTCCTCTGGACATCGGGGTGTGGTAAACTGTCCTGAAAACGTGTCTCTTCTCGTTTTCATTACGAATATATGTGGATCCCTTTCGGACCTCGGCTCATTTGCCTTGCACAAACTCAACTTGCTCCTTTTACAATGCTGTGACACCCCTCTCCCCTTTACACATGTCTAGATCCGCCCCTGCTATTAAACATATTATTTTAAAACTTATATTTGACGGACTGTGCAATGTTTTACTTTCATCTTTCTCAAATTCAACTTAATATTTTCTCTACAATTTAGAAATAAAATATATATCCATACACAGATGACTGCCTGCTCAACTGACGATTATTTTGATAGAGGTGAAAGGTGTCTAGACCCCCCCCCCCCAAAAAAAAAAAAAATCCCACACATAAAATACACCCAAACAGTGGCGTAGCGTGGGCGGGGCCACCGGGGCGGTTGCTCTGGGTGCAAAATTCTGGACTGGTGGAAGGGACTCGGGGAGTGCTAACGGTCCACGTGTTAAAGGGCGCAATACCTGCCTTGCCCCGGGCGCTGGCAACCCACGCTGCGCCACTGCACCCAGACATCATCTTGCATTTTGCCTACACAAATTTTAGTTGCGTATCCAAGGGGTGGACATGACATTTTTTATGCATAGCCTTTTTGCAGTATATCTACTACTTTGTTGGAAAACACGAATTGAAATCACCATTAAAAAATGTTTTTTTTTTTTTTTTTTAAAGTGCATATCGACTTGTCCAAATCAGGCCAGTAGGAACCGGGGGGTGGGGTGGGGGGGGGGGGGGGGGGTGCGGGAGTATGTGGCTCCCACTTGTGAGCCTTTTTTTGTTTATCACATTGATGTTTACAATTGTAATCAAAATCTGATATAGAGTTTGTACCCGATCCATCAGTGTCCCCCGCCCCCTCCCAAAGCGAATATAGGGAACTGACCCATAATATAGTGTTTTTAACTACATAGGTTAACGTTGTCGCCTATAGGAGTTTATTTGGTACAGTACAACCGTGTGTTGGTATACCGGAAACGGTGGTTTCCAAACTTTATCAAGTTTATTCGTTCTTTCTTTTAAAAGTTATAAGTTTGTTTTGTTTAACGACAGTACTAGAGCACATTGATTTATTAATAATCGGCTTTAGATGTCAAATTTCTGCTAAATGAGTTGCAAAAGAAAACAGACGTAGATTTACGTGCAAAGTAAGTTAGTAGTATTTCTACGACCGGCTTTGTGAAATGGAGTAAACGTACCCGTAGAAGTAGATGTACGACAGGTGTAAGTTTTACACGTAAACGTACATTTACGATGTTTAGTGAAATAGGCCCCTGGAACTGGCCCAAACTTTATCTACATTCTTTACTCTTTTTATATATACTCTTCAAAAAAAGAAACGCAAAAGGGTACAAATGGGTTATAACTCCGATTTTATGTTTCCTACCGGTTCATGCTTTGTGAATATAAGGCCATTGCATGTCCCAAACACATTCCCACGGTTACATTCGATAAAACGCAGCTACTGTACAATAAAGTTACAAAATGTGAATATTCGCAAAAACGCAGCCACGTGCAAACCGTGTCATCACTGCACGTGCGTTGTCTGCACGTGCAACATGAACACCGACAGTATAAAAGTGCAGGGTGTTTGCTTGCCTGGCCTCTGTATCTGGCCAACAGTTGACAATCCAGGACATGCCACGTCTCAGTGAACCGCAGAGAAACAATGCCATCGGCCGACTAGACGCAGGCGAATCCAGAACGGCCGTTGCCAGGGCATTCCATGTGTCCCCAAGCACCATCTCCAGACTGTGGGACCGTTACCAGCAACATGGATCAACACGTGACCTCCCTAGATCCGGTCGACCACGGGTCACTACCCCCGGGCAGGACCGCTACATCCGGGTACGCCACCTTCGGGAACGATTGACTACTGCCACCTCCACAGCCGCAGCAATACCAGGTTTGCGCAGGATATCCGACCAGACCGTACGGAACCGCCTACGTGAGGTAGGAATTCGTGCCAGACGTCCAGTTCGAGGTGTCATCTTAACACCACAACACCGTCGACTCCGACTGCAGTGGTGCCAGATTCATCGACAATGGCCTCAACTGCGATGGAGACAGGTGTGGTTCAGTGACGAGTCCCGATTTCTGCTCCGACGTCATGATGGAAGATGTCGCGTGTATAGGGGTCGTGGTGAACGTTATGCGGCAAACTGCGTGCAGGAAGTGGACAGATTCGGCGGGGGTAGTGTCATGGTGTGGGCAGCCATCTCACACACTGGCAGAACTGACCTGGTCCACGTGCAGGGCAACCTGAATGCACAGGGCTACATTGACCAGATCCTCCGGCCACACATCGTTCCAGTTATGGCCAACGCCAACGCAGTGTTCCAACATGACAACGCCAGGCCTCACACAGCACGTCTCACAACGGCTTTCCTACAGAACAACAACATTAATGTCCTTCCTTGGCCATCGATATCACCGGATTTGAACCCAATTGAGCATCTATGGGACGAGTTGGCCCTACGCCTCCGACAGCGACAACCACAGCCCCAGACCCTGCCCGAGCTGGCAGCAGCCTTGCAGGCCGAGTGGGCCACCATCCCCCGGGACGTCATCCGTACTCTGGTTGCTTCAATGGGCAGGCGGTGCCAGGCAGTTGTCAACACACGCGGAGGCCACACCCGGTATTGACTCCAGATGACCTTGACCTTGGTGGTGTGTCCTATCACTTACTCACAATGGACTAGAGTGAATTGTGAACAATCCTGCAACATTTGGTAATTATCGGACTCACCATTCAATAATTAAATCAATTCTCCAAATGTTACGACAATGTGGTTTTGCGTTTCTTCTTTTGAAGAGTATATATATATATTTGTTTACATTACAAATTCTACTCATTTTAATTACAAATTCCAACCTTTTTATTTTCACTTGCAAATAAAGTTTATTAGAAATTAGCGAGAAAAATTAGGCTGAGTTACATCCCCTAATCACGTTCCAGTTCGGGCGCGTTCCGCTAACAGCTAGCATGGCTGATGACCACAGTCGTTTGTGAATCTTCAGATGAGATTTATGCATGCCAGCCCCTGGCATCCTAAATGTCCCCACCTATGCTTTAAAAATAAAGAATGATACAAGTCAACATTAAGTTGATGAAATTATGTTATGTTATAATTGACCATGTATTAAATATAGGAGATGAATCTAGCGAGCTGTCATCCATCCTGATTGTTTTGGTTTTCTTGGATGAAACTTTTGGATTTTTTTTCAAAGCTGCAATCTCATAATTTCATTTAAAAGTACAAACACTCTTACAGTTTTAATTAATTGTGTGTGACAGTAACACAGTTGTAGCAGTTAGATAATAGAAACATATGTTTATAGTGAACACATGTTTTCATACTATGGAATTTACTACAAGTTATTTATTTCTGAGCCGCTTGTTTTCTAAATTACATGTACACACAACAATAGTATATTTTTGTTATTTCCAAAACACTTATTTTTATTTTTATGTCAAACCAAATTGTTTTCATTACTAGTCAATTTTTACAATTTAGCTAAATTTCCGCAATCTACTCTTATTGGTTTTAGAAAATATTTCCACACCCTATGCTTATTCAGCCCCTATGTTTATTAGGCACTCGAAAGTATTAATTCTGTATTATAAGGTTACGGAATGAGTAGTTAAAGGTTAATTAAAAATTAACCAGTTAGGAATAGAGTTGTAATTCCTTTATTAATTAAGTTCACCTGGCAGCGTTTCTCAATTATCACACGTATGTATGTTGTATCACGGTGAAGTGATTAGAATATTGTGTAAACTAGACACCTAGAGATGAACTAATTAAGTGATTAGCTCTGGGTTATTATATTGTTGTTAATTAACTACTGCGGCAAGTACTTTGTCAGCGTTAGAGTTAATACAGATTTCAAAGAGTATTGTGTTTTGTTGTGTTTTCTAGTGAACTTAACGTGCTATATATATATAATTATATCAGATCTTATCTCTGATTATACCTAGAGCCGAGCCACTTGGGTATTGGACTGCCCGATACAGAGAGATCTAATAGATATACAGTTAGGAGAGAGATTTGGATAATCGTGTTTTATTCAGTTACGGGTATTATAGGATCCCCGTGACAGGTGAAATCGGAGTTAACGCCGGCTCAGATTTTCACATATCTGGGAGTGGTCTTCGATCTTGTGGTAGCGTCGGTTCATCCCACCGATGCGCGTATCCACAATTTTCAAACGTTGGCGCGACGTTTGATGGGGGAGCAAAGTACTACGGTACGATCTCTCCATGTGGTGTTGGGCCACCTCAAATCTCTGGCCCCATTGATCGTGTGGTTCAGACGATTCAAACGACCACTCCAGTGGCATTTGTCCCCACGGTGGGACGGTCACAATTGGGACACGATAGTGCCTCTGGGCCCATGGTTCACTCATCCGATACAGGAGTGTCTGTCAGACAAGTGCATGTCCCTATCGGTTCCGTTGCACCCCCCTGTTCCGGATCTGATCCTTTTCACGGATGCATCGCTGCACGGGTACGGGGTGCATCTGTTGGATAAACACATTTCAGGGGTATGGAATCTCTCCGAGAGGAAGCTTCATATCAACTGTTTGGAGATGGAGGCAGTGCGTCGTGCCTGTCTTCATTTCCGGTGTGTTCTTCGACACCGTCGAATTCTGTTGAGATGCGACAATACGTCGGTAGTGGCATATCTCAACTGTTGGGGTGGAACCAAATCGGAGACTTTTGGTCGCAAAGCTTTTGCGATTTTGAGAATATGCGACCAACTAGTGACGACTCTGTGGGCGAAACACATTCCTTCTTCGGTGAATGTGTTAGCCGATGCCCTCAGTCGACATACCCCTGTTCAGACAGAGTGGATGTTGAACAAAGGGGTGGTCGCATAGGTTCTCCGTGTTTGGGGCAGTCCACAGGTGGACATGTTTGCTACACGGTTGAACAACCAATTGCCTGTGTTCGTGTCCCCGGTACTGGATTCATTGGCGTTGGAGTACGATGCGTTGAGTATGGATTGGACGGGACTGGATTTTTATGCTTTCCCTCCTCCTGTCTTACTCGGCAAGGTGTTGACCAAAGTGGTCCAGGAACCTTGTCACGTGACAGTGATAGCTCCTCTGTGGGTGGCGCAGCCCTGGTTTCCACAGCTCCCGTCACTGTTAGTGGCAGTCCCGTTCCGGTTACCAGTGTTGCCCGATCTACTCAGCCAGCGACTGAGTCAGACGGTGTGGCATCCGAAGCCGGAGGTCTTCCGGCTTCACGCGTGGAGGTTATCAGGGCTTCCTTGCGACGCAGAGGTTTTTCGACAAGAATTGCGCATCTCGTCTCTTCAGCAAAGCGCAAATTTACCGAGTCGGTTTATCAATGTCATTGACATATGTGGGTTCGTTGGGCGAATGCACGGGATTTCGATCCCTTATCGCCTACTGTCAACGATTTAGCGGAGTACTTTCTGGCGTTGGTCCAAGAAAGGAAACTTAAAGTCACGACAGTGAAAAGTCACAGAGCTGCGATTTTCACTACTCTTAAACAGTGTGGATGTTGTGACTTTTCTACAAACTTGGTGTTGCATGATTTACTTAAATCATTGCAATCCACGGTTGAACAACCTTCCATTATTCCGAAATAGAATGTCTTTCTTGTATTACATGCTCTTAAGGGTGCGCCTTATGAGCCGGTGAGGTTTGCTAGTCTTCGTGCTTTGACATGGAAGACTCTGTATCTGGTTTCACTGGCGGCTTGTCGGCGGATCAGTGAGATACATGCTTTTTTGCATGACTTAGTTGATTACAATTCGGACGGGTCTGTCACTTTATGTACCGACCCTATCTTTGTTGCTAAAAAACAGTCTCCGGGGGAAGAGTTTCCACCTACTGTCATTCACAGTTTATCTCGTACACTGTCATCTGACAACTCGGATAGACTTCTTCGCCCTGTGAGAGCATTGAATTATTATTTGGAGCGTACGAAAAACCAGCGGCAGGGTAAAAAGAGATTGTTTATTTCTTATACCATTAGGCCTGGTGATGTCACAAAAAATGCTTTTTCTCGATGGATAGCAACTACCATCAAGCTAGCATATGAGATGAGGTGATCATGTGTTACGGAATTTCTCTGTTAAACCACATGACATCCGGACCATTTCTGCTTCCCTGAATTTTCATGACTCTTTAGATATTATAAAGGTCATGAAAAAAAAGAAGAAAGAAGTGTTTTATTTAACGACGCACTCAACACATTTTATTTACGGTTATATGGCGTCAGAGATATGGTTAAGGACCACACAGATTTTTTTTAGATTTTTTTTAGAGGAAACCCGCTGTCGCCACATAGGCTACTCTTTTACGACAGGCAGTAAGGGATCTTTTATTTGCGCTTCCCACAGGCAGGATAGCACAAACCATAGCCTTTGTTGAACCAGTTATGGATCACTGGTCGGTGCAAGTGGTTTACACCTACGCTTTGAGCCTTGCAGAGCACTCACTCAGGGTTTGGAGTCGGTATCTGGATTAAAAATTCCATGCCTCGACTGGGATCCGAACCCAGTACCTACCAGCCTGTAGACCGATAGCCTGCCACGACGCAACCGAGGCCGGTAAAGGTCATGAATGCAGGGGGTTGGAAAGGACGGCACACTTTTGATGGTACGCGTCGGATCCAGACAGTCATTGCGGCTCAACACGTCGTGTCTGTGCGCAGGGCAACGGAAAGGGGTCGACCTCTTTTCCGTCCGACTGCCATCGATTCACGCTTCGGACATGTTTAACACTCCACCCTTTTCTGAGGGATGGGGTTTTTGTAGTGTTGTCTACCGTTCCTCTCCTTGGGGAGATGTTTTTCCTCCCTTTCATAGGGATGAGTTTTTCTTAGGGAAAGCCCCCTTTTATTCCCAAAGTTTTTTGACTCCTTGTTACCGTATGTCGTGGTTCGTTCTATCTCCATGTCATTACTTCAAAGGAGCTTTTTGGGTACGGGTAAGTCCTCTATTTTCTTACCTCCTCCCATTAATGTTGAATTCACGTGCTCTAACAGTGTCATTGCACGTCCGTTATAGCATATTTGTTGTGCTAGCACATTAAGTTGAATAAGACTATTATAAAAAAAAATTCTAATTTTCATTATTATTCATACTTACCTAGTGCTAGCACAACAAACTATACCTCCAACCCACCCCTATGAGGCTTTCCCTCGGTGGGTTTGGGTGGACTTTGAACCGAGAATGAAGTTACAGGTAGCCCGTGCAAGGGTAGCATTGCGCATATCCGGCAAGGGATAGAATTCTGCAGTGTGTAGGTATGACTCAGGTTGAATAACATATGTGTTGTACTAGCACTAGGTAAGTATGAATAATAATGAAAATTAGAAACAAATTTCTAATTATTAGCAGTAGTGGTTTTCTTCCAAACTCTCCATATAACATATATACAGGTGTGTTTTTTCTTTCTTGCATTTGCTAAATATCGTAAAAGCTGGATGTGTACACTTTCTAATATATTAATATTTTCAAATCCCCAGATTTAACAACCATAGAGTAATATAGGAACAACAATTGCATCAAATAATTTTAAACGATATTCAATTGACAAACAATATTCATTTGATTTCTTTAAGACATAAAACATGACTTTGTGAGTCTGTTGTGCCAAGTGTTTTTTGGCATAAATTTAATTTATTGTGGGGGGTTTTCGAAACATGTTCCCAAGTATTTGTATTCAATTACATTCGCAAATTCAAAATTATCTAAATAGAAAACGTTCTTGTAGTCGTTTTTCGAACCTCCGAATATGACGATCTTTGTTTTTGACATGTTGTGCCAAGTGTTTTTTGGCATAAATTTAATTTATTGTGGGGGGTTTTCGAAAATTTCCATGCCTTACAATATTGACAGTAAGCATTTAACATATGTTGACGGTCATCTTCGTTTCTAGGCAGGAGAGCAGTGTAATCGGCATATAACATAAAAAAAATAGTCAGTCCTAAGTCAAGATATCTATCAAAATCAATGGCATTAATTGTAATACCTTTGCACTGTTGCGACTTGAAATACTCCTCCAAATCATTTAAAAACAACAAAACTAAAATAGGGGATACATTTTCTCCTTGTCTCACGCCTATGTCGCACATAAAATATTTTGATAGTTCACCATCCTTTCTGATACATGATTTAATTCCACTGTACATACTATAAATCATTCGGAAACATTTCCGATCAATTTTATATTTTAATAGTTTAGACCACAGTTCTATTCTCCAAATGGTATCAGAAGCTTTTTTGAGATCGATAAAAGCACAGTATAATTTTTCTTTTTAACAATTCAGTTATTACAGAGTAAAAAATAGGTGATCATTAGTGGAATAACCTTTTTTAAAACCAGCTTGTCCTGATAATATGTCATTGCTTTCGACATTCAGTAAGTCTATTGTTTAGAACGTTCGTGAATAGTTTACTAAAACACGATAATAAGGTTATGGGTCTATAGTTCTCAGCACTGCTAGTATCTCCGTGTTTTTTTTTTGTATATTGTTGTAATAATTCCAACCGTCCATTCTTCTCAGAATGGGTTCTATATGTATATATGTTTGGTATGGTGTGTGTGTGTCTATATATATATATATATATATATATACTGAACCGCAAAAGAAACGCGACACATGTGTGGCTGAGAAAATATGTTTCAATTTATTAATATCAAAGATAAATTTTGAAAAATCTGATAAAGTCAATTTATTGGATGCACTTTGACCACAGTCTCTGGGTCGTTTGCCTGTGTTCAGGTAGTGGGGGGGGGGGGGGGGGATCCAGCACATCGAGATTGTAGGGCGTGACATGTTCAATACCGTGTATGTCCTCCCTGGGTGTTCAAAACGGCCATACACCGTCGGTACATGGA